>NC_134267.1:176897460-177200721 GCF_031893055.1 Leptodactylus fuscus | reverse complement strand
CTCATGGGCCAGATCGATCACTCTACTCTGAAGTTTCTGAGGAATGACCAGGCGGTTGTCACGTAGTAGTATGTTTGAGTCAGATACAGAAAGAGAGTGTCTTGCATTAAAGAAGGCCTGCAAATATGCTGTTTGGCCCTGCGGTTGAAGACGAGTCTCAGCTAGAAAAGAGTTCCAGTTCTTAGACCGAACAGTGTCAATTACCAACTGAAGTTGGGGATCAGAATCCACCGCATGTTTAATTTCTTCGAGGGTCATTGCTCTTGGCACAGAGTGTGTAACAATGAAATTTACATGCTCCTCAGCTAAGACAGTGGCAGGCAAGTCATCTTTGGTAGACTGTGGTGAAGGGTGTCTTGAAAAATAGTCTGCAGGGTTCCCAGCTCCTGCCTCATATCTCAAGTGAAAGCGATAGTTCTGCAGGCGGAGTAGCCAGCGTTCAAGTCGTGGGGGTGGCTTTGATGAATGTTTATTGAAGATTGGAATGAGTGGTTTATGATCACTGACCACTGTGAATGGACGACCAAAGAGGTAAAGATGAAAATGAAGGCATCCCCATACAACTGCGAGAGCTTCCCTCTCAGTTTGAGAATAGCGCTGTTCCGTTTCTGTTAAAGCCTTGCTTGCATAGGAGACTGTAGAGATACTGCCAGTTTTAGACACCTGAGTTAAAATTGCACCAAGGCCTACAGGACTGGCATCCACAGTGAGCTCAGTAGACTTTAGTGGGTCAAAATAGGCCATGACCGTGTCACTAGAAAGACTGGACTTAAGTGTATCAAAAGCTGATTGATGTTCAACTGTCCATGACCAAGGAGTATCCTTTTTAGTGAGTTGTCGTAGGGGTTCAGAAACAGTAGCCAGATCAGGTATGAATCGTCCACAGTATGTGACCAGACCAAGAAAACTTCGAACATCTGAGACATTTTGTGGCTGGCTAGCAGAGGTTATGGCAGCTACTTTCTCAGGGTCTGCAGAAACACCATTTTCAGAAAAAATGTAGCCAAAAAAATTCAATGACGTCTTGTTGAACTCGCATTTTGATGGATTAACAGTTAAATTGCAGGTTTGCAGTCTCTGAAAAACTTGTTCTAGGTGATTGTCATGTTCCTCTTGGGTTGTGCCAAAGATAAGGATGTCATCACTAACATTGAGGACTCCAGGTATTCCTGAAAGAACCTGCCTGATAACATTCTGAAAGATTTCTGCAGCCGATGAAATGCCAAAATTCAGCCTCTTGAACCTCCTTAGACCGACATGAGTGCTAAAAGTTGTGATATATCTGGAGTCTGGATGCAATTCAAACTGATGATAACCAGATTTTAGATCAATTTTTGAGAATACTTTTGCACCATTTAGATCTGTGAGAATATCATCAATGGTAGGCGTAATGTGCCTTTCTCTTTGAATGGCTCGATTGGCATGTCGCATATCCACACATAACCTGATTTTACCAGGCTGCTTAGGTTTAGGCGCAACAACAATTGGTGAGACCCAGGGAGTTGGGCCCTCCACACGTTCAATAACATCATCTGTCTCAAGGTCTTGTAGCTCTTTCTTGTTAAATATTATATATTTACAATATTCTCTAGCAGACATGGGGTTAACACTCTACTGACATCATAGTCTTATATTTTGGGTGCATGGGTGCGGTTAGAGTAGACCATTTTAGAAATCTCCTTACATAGCTACAAGATGGAAGGTAACACCCACTCTCATGAATATAAATGAGGAAGAAATACACATGTCTGGGTCTGTCTTTGGGAAGACCAGGGGAAGACCAGGAGGTCTGTCTTTGGGAACACCAGGGTGGGTGGTCCAGGCAGATGGACATCCATGGACGTCGTAACCAGCCCAAGTCCACCAACCAGATGACAAGCATGAACCAAGCTGTAACTACAAGATATCCAGATGATTTAACTTCTCTGAAGATGTAAGCTATTGACAATTGACTGATATTTGTGTTATTTGGACATTTTCCCTGTTCCTGTGTTTTCCTTCAAGATATTAATAAACCTCTACACTGATTTATAACAAGCTGACTTCTTCCTATCGTGGACAAGGCCAGGTCCGGATATTTAACAGTGGACACAAGTCTCACCGGCAAATACAAGATATTTAACAGTGGCGAGCCAGCCTTCCTCCGTTACTTCATGGCTATTTAACAGTGGCGAGCCAGGCACGGTTGGTTTTTTTCCTATTTTTCTTGTTCCGTTCACTTGCAATTAAGGGGGAAGAGAGGTGTATTTTGCAAGTTGTATGAATTGCAAGATTCAGGAAGACTTCGAAAAAGAACTTATATTGGTGAGATACAGATGACTGTTGTACGTGTTATATGATACGGAAGCCTGTGTGAGGAAAGCCAGTGAGGAAACACAGAAGGACCACAAGTGCCAGACGTACTGAGACGTTCTGATGACAGGGACCAGCTGTTCCAAGGACAAGCTAAAGGTGAAGCTTTCTACAGTGGTGAGTAAAGATTTTACTTTTAAAGTATGGAAAAATTAGAGTCATTGTCTAAGAAATGTAACGTTGAGTTTAAAATTGTGTCTAGTGACAATTTAGCGAGTATATGGCAAGATTTATATACACAATGTGAACAGGCAAATTCTAAGATTGAAAATAGAATTTGTTCTACAAAAGAGAAGCAGGTATTTAGGAATATTGCTTCTTTGGTAAAGATTTTTAATGATGTGGTAACAGAGAAGAAATTACGTAATAGTATGCATAAATCTGTTCAGACAGATAATGAGAAATCTCAATATGTTGACAAAGAGCACCATGTGGCACTAATGGCCATAGACGGTGAGGAACAAGTGATACAAGAAACTAAATTGAAATTAAAATCTCAAGAATATTTGATGAGTCTGAGTAAAGCCATTCCCACATATGATGTAAAGATCCATGTGTGTAGAAACTCAGAAATTTTTGAAAGCCATGCAGAGAAATTTGATCTAAATACTGAACAGAGAAATAAACTGTTTAAATTATGGCTTCCTATTGATTTTACAGAACGTTTATCTGCAAAAATGTCTTATGATAATGAGTCAAATGTATGGTTAAAAGACAGTGATGTGGATAGATTAAAGAAACTAATCTGGTGCACTAGAGGTGACAGCATGCCAACACCTGATATACTGAATGAGATAAAGATTGGCAGAAAAGAATGTACATATGCATTCATGTCTAAATTTGAGAGAACATACAAAACTGTCATTCAAAAGGTGAACTCTTCATCTATGGTGAAAAGTTTTGTTAAAAAGTTCAAATTCTTGGATGCACTCACCCTTGCCAGTGCCTCAGATAAGAAGACTTTATTTGAAGCTGCTAGTTTATTGGACATGGCCAGAAGACATCAGAAACATATGTCAAATGTAAACCGAGTATGTCCAAAGCAAAAAGCAAAGCCTATTAAGAGACATCTGTCAAATCAGGTTAAAGTCTCCCCTATTTATAGGAGGGAAAGTGACAAAATCTATGAGAAACGTAGGAAATTACATGTTGCATATAAACCATATGCCATGCAAGAAAATCCACAAATTGAAATTCCAGTATTAACTGAAATTAAAGAATTGCAGCCAGCCAAATCTATTGAGTATCTGCAAAAGAATGTATCTGGGAATGTACCAGTTGTCTCCAAAATGTCAGATCTTCCCAGTAACCAAGAGGAATTTGAGCTACCTAATATTTTTAGGAAAAGGGCAAGCTTGGCATTCTCTAATGACCTGGTGGAGTTATTGTGGGATGTGATTGACAGGAAGGTCAGGGGTCGAGTTTAAAAGTATCTCTGAAGGAATGACTGTCTATTGAGTATTTACTAGAGATGAGCGAACAGTGTTCTATCGAACACATGTTCGATCGGATATCAGGGTGTTCGCCATGTTCGAATCGAATCGAACACCACGTGGTAAAGTGCGCCAAAATTCGATTCCCCTCCCACCTTCCCTGGCGCCTTTTTTGCACCAATAACAGCGCAGGGGAGGTGGGACAGGAACTACGACACTGGGGGCATTGAAAAAAATTGGAAAAAGTCATTGGCTGCCGAAATCAGGTGACCTCCATTTTAGACGAATAGTGGATTTCAAATCCGGGTCATATGAGAATGTGAACTTTGTGACTATGAGACAGGGATAGCTGTACAGGCAGGGATAGCTAGGGATAACCTTTATTTAGGGGGGAATGTTATTAAAAATAACTTTTTGGGGCTCTATCGGGTGTGTAATTGTGATTTTTGTGAGATAAACTTTTTCCCATAGGGATGCATTGGCCAGCGCTGATTGGCCGAATTCCGTACTCTGGCCAATCAGTGCTGGCCAATGCATTCTATTAGCTTGATGAAGCAGAGTGTGCACAAGGGTTCAAGCGCACCCTCGGCTCTGATGTAGCAGAGCCGAGGCTGCACAAGGGTTCAAGCGCACCCTCGGCTCTGATGTAGGAGAGCCGAGGGTGCACTTGAACCCTTGTGCACCCTCAGCTCTGCTACATCAGAGCCGAGGGTGCGCTTGAACCCTTGTGCACACTCTGCTTCATCAAGCTAATAGAATGCATTGGCCAGCGCTGATTGGCCAATGTATTCTATTAGCCTGATGAAGTAGAGCTGAATGTGTGTGCTAAGCACACACATTCAGCACTGCTTCATCAAGCCAATACAATGCATTAGCCAGTGCTGATTGGCCAGAGTACGGAATTCGGCCAATCAGCGCTGGCCAATGCATTCTATTAGCCCGATGAAGTAGAGCTGAATGTGTGTGCTAAGCACACACATTCAGCACTGCTTCATCAAGCCAATACAATGCATTAGCCAGTGCTGATTGGCCAGAGTACGGAATTCGGCCAATCAGCGCTGGCTCTGCTGGAGGAGGCGGAGTCTAAGATCGCTCCACACCAGTCTCCATTCAGGTCCGACCTTAGACTCCGCCTCCTCCAGCAGAGCCAGCGCTGATTGGTCGAGTTCCGTACTCTGGCCAATCAGCGCTGGCCAATGCATTCTATTAGCCCGATGAAGTAGAGCTGAATGTGTGTGCTTAGCACACACATTCAGCTCTACTTCATCGGGCTAATAGAATGCATTGGCCAGCGCTGATTGGCCGAATTCCGTACTCTGGCCAATCAGCACTGGCTAATGCATTGTATTGGCTTGATGAAGCAGTGCTGAATGTGTGTGCTTAGCACACACATTCAGCTCTACTTCATCGGGCTAATAGAATGCATTGGCCAGCGCTGATTGGCCGAATTCCGTACTCTGGCCAATCAGCACTGGCTAATGCATTGTATTGGCTTGATGAAGCAGTGCTGAATGTGTGTGCTTAGCACACACATTCAGCTCTACTTCATCGGGCTAATAGAATGCATTGGCCAATCAGCGCTGGCCAATGCATTCTATTAGCGTGAACTGAGTTTGCACAGGGGTTCTAGTGCACCCTCGGCTCTGCTACATCAGATTGCTACATCTGATGTAGCAGTGCCGAGTGTGCATCAGATGTGTAGTTGAGCAAAACTGACTCAGCACTGCTAAGTCTGCATTCGCATAGGAATGCATTGGCCAGCCTTCGGCCAATCAGCGCTGGCTCTGCCGGAGGAGGCGGAGTCTAAGGTCGGACCTGAATGGAGACTGGTGTGGAGCGACCTTAGACTCCGCCTCCTCCAGCAGAGCCAGCGCTGATTGGCCGAATTCCGTACTCTGGCCAATCAGCACTGGCTAATGCATTGTATTGGCTTGATGAAGCAGTGCTGAATGTGTGTGCTTAGCACACACATTCAGCTCTACTTCATCGGGCTAATAGAATGCATTGGCCAGCGCTGATTGGCCGAATTCCGTACTCTGGCCAATCAGCACTGGCTAATGCATTGTATTGGCTTGATGAAGCAGTGCTGAATGTGTGTGCTTAGCACACACATTCAGCTCTACTTCATCGGGCTAATAGAATGCATTGGCCAATCAGCGCTGGCCAATGCATTCTATTAGCGTGAACTGAGTTTGCACAGGGGTTCTAGTGCACCCTCGGCTCTGCTACATCAGATTGCTACATCTGATGTAGCAGTGCCGAGTGTGCATCAGATGTGTAGTTGAGCAAAACTGACTCAGCACTGCTAAGTCTGCATTCGCATAGGAATGCATTGGCCAGCCTTCGGCCAATCAGCGCTGGCTCTGCCGGAGGAGGCGGAGTCTAAGGTCGGACCTGAATGGAGACTGGTGTGGAGCTATCTTAGACTCCGCCTCCTCCAGCAGAGCCAGCGCTGATTGGTCGAGTTCCGTACTCTGGCCAATCAGCACTGGCCAATGCATTTCTATGGGGAAAAGTTAGCTTGCGAAAATCGCAAACTGACAGGGATTTCCATGAAATAAAGTGACTTTTATGCCCCCAGACATGCTTCCCCTGCTGTCCCAGTGTCATTCCAGGGTGTTGGTATCATTTCCTGGGGTGTCATAGTGGACTTGGTGACCCTCCAGACACGAATTTGGGTTTCCCCCTTAACGAGTTTATGTTCCCCATAGACTATAATGGGGTTCGAAACCCATTCGAACACTCGAACAGTGAGCGGCTGTTCGAATCGAATTTCGAACCTCGAACATTTTAGTGTTCGCTCATCTCTAGTATTTACTTATGTACTATCTGGCTATGTAAAGAGAAATCCCTTTTACATGAGGAGAAGTCCAATGATCAGGTATAACCCACATGATTATGTGATAATGTTTGTAAAATAATCCTAATTATGCTATTGTGAATAATACTATGGATCATATTATTATATATATACACACACATATAGGAGGAGAGCCTGATGTGTGGTGACAGATTTTTGTCATAGTCCACTCTCTGGATGCAGAGAGAGGAGGAACATGTTATGTACATTATATGAATATGATCAAATAGTACTAGGGATCCATAACGTTATTAAATTTTCCATTGGTTAAAATCATTATTGTATTAATTTGGTTTTTGCTAAAGTTTATCTATTTTTTCTCATCAGATATAGATATATGGAAAAATGGATCAGTTCAATCAGTGATGTCCATTCATTCATCATTCTTTCCTTCTAGCTAAAAGAATGCATGGAGTGTCTAACGATTAATGAGTAAACAAATTAACATGGTGTGACTAATAACAATGCATGATAAAGTGATAGAAGTTCTAACTTACCTCAAGCATGTTTTTCAATAGTTTCATGTAAAGTCCATGTTTTTAGGATTTTCAAGTTATAATCCATTTTGTTTAAAGGCATGCAACTAGGCATGGAGCTCTTACTGTGAATTAAGTGTTCGTTCATGTGGTCAGTTGATTGACAGCAACACATTGTGACCTGTGACCCTGATGGGCTGGTCAGTATAAGTGTTATGTGTGTTATGTGTCCACTGGTGTATACAACAGATCTGTGACATCACAAATAGGCCTAAGAAAATCAGGATGCATCCAACAAGGAAAAAAGGAAAATATATCCAACAAAGAGACGTCTATTTTCTTTCTATTTTCTATTTCTTTCTATTTTCTATTTCTATTTTCTTTTTCTATTTCTTTCTATTTTTTATCTTATATGATCCTCTATATTAAATTGGGAAATTAGCAAATATATGTGAAATCCATTGAAAGGAACCTCATATGTTTATACCTACAGGAAAACCAAGTGTTTAAGTCACATGAGCTGAGAGAAAAGGTGACAGCTGCACTACAAAGCAAGGTTATTTTAGGTGAACATTCTGTAGGAAAAAGTAGCTTTTGAGAAGATACAGATAATCTTCAATATATTTGTTCAAACCTGACAAATAATAAAGGCTTATTGGGGTAATTGGATCATGGGATAATAAATATATTAGGTATGGTGGAAGAATCTAGTTAGCTATAGCCAGTATTGCAGTATTGATTTATTGTATTATTATTCATTATGTATTCTTACATGTACACACACACTTGCATACACTTACACACATCAACATCTACAAACATTGGGAAAACAAACATTGGGAAAACAAACATTGGGAAAAATATGTCTTATATGCAAATGAGATAAGCTAATCATCTTCATGAAAGGAGAAGCATAATATCATCAAAGGATATGGGATATCAAGAGAGATAGTCTCTGGTTTATTCTTCAAACTTCTGATTATAGGATGTGACATATTTTGAAAAGTTTATGTTTATATACTTATTTCATATATATGGTATTCATATACAGCCAGTACACAAGAATATATACAGTTAAGTTTAAGACAGAGACAAGAGTGTGTTGGCACAAGTGTTGTCTCTATTCTTGGTATTGGAGGTATCTGAAAGGTTAAAAAAGGACACAGGAGTCTGTGAAGAGACGAGGTGTTAAGAGGAAACTTTAGTCACATAAGTTTTTATGAATAAAGGGTTAATATTGTGTCTCAGATAAAGAACACAATGATATTTAATAAAGTAATGTTCAAAATAAAATTATTTCTTATTAAAAAAGGTAAATAAAGTGACTAAACTTTAGGAAAATGTATGATTAAGTATGATAACACATTCATATAGGAACATATGTTTAGTATAATTGGTGAAAAGTTCTAACTAAAGAATAAATATAGTGATTGTCTATAGAATGGTAATTAATAATCACATTATATGTCAAAGTCATGTTGCAATTTGTCATCACAAGTAAAGTACACATATATATTCATGCATATAGATATAAAGATATATATGTTGATATATGATGTTTACATAGATAATTGTATCCAAAGTACTATTATCTGATTATCTGATAGTTTGATAAATGTATTGAATATCAATATTTTACAAGTCAAATATAAATATTGATACAATATAAAGAGAAGTATGATATATAAATGAATGGTATGGTACACTGTGATATTATAGTTTAGTAAATTGCCTAATTTGGCTTGGTTATTAGGGAAGGAAAACTTATCTTCAATCAAGTCCAAGATTATGATAAAGTTTGATATCAAATGTTAATAAAAAGACTTTAACAGTTACAAGAAGAAGATGTGCGGGAAAAGACAAAATCTGAAGGTATGATGCTATATGCTTAAGCTTATGCCAAGGACTGTGTTTAAAAACTATTACTGGAGTTTGGAACCTTTGATCAGCGGATGATTGGACAGATATAAAGACGTCCTCATCAATGTTTGGTGGAATCCTCTCTATTTCAAGACTTCAAGTTGTTTGGTGAGCAAAAGGGTTGTGAATGATAAAACCCGAATACAGATATTGTGTATCCAAGAGACTGAGATTCCAGGACTGAACCTTACTGACAAGCAGCAGGGATGATGTCAGAATTCACACTTGCCTTGCTTTTGCAGTATTGCTCCAGAAGTGTCACATGATTGTACAGTGACAGGTGGTCAAGGGAATTACCAAAGGAAACTCCTCTACAGTCTGTCTTGGTGAAGTGAAACATATGGACTTTGTTGTTATATCAATATCTTCTCAATATGAACTTTAATGGACAATGTTATAATATCTGCACAACACGGAGGAAATCTAAAGGACTTTAAGTCAAGAACTACATTTGTGGTAATAAGCCTTCTATTATGACGGAAGAAGAGATGACCAGAAGACCAGACGATGAAAGAAGAGCCTTCATCAGGTGTAGGTTAGATAGTGGATCAAATTGTTTCCATCTTTGATCACAGTTTACCATAACATACCATAACGTTTACTAATGTCAAAATGTATCGCAAATTGATGAAATTATTATATGGACAATTAATGAAAATTAAGTTCCAGTATTCAGCAAAGAAGAAAGAAGATATAATCTAATTGAATGAATATTGTTGTATGGTATATCTTGAGAGTTCAAACAGATATTTCACTCTCAAAAGGGGGAAATGTTAAATATTATATATTTACAATATTCTCTAGCAGACATGGGGTTAACACTCTACTGACATCATAGTCTTATATTTTGGGTGCATGGGTGCGGTTAGAGTAGACCATTTTAGAAATCTCCTTACATAGCTACAAGATGGAAGGTAACACCCACTCTCATGAATATAAATGAGGAAGAAATACACATGTCTGGGTCTGTCTTTGGGAAGACCAGGGGAAGACCAGGAGGTCTGTCTTTGGGAACACCAGGGTGGGTGGTCCAGGCAGATGGACATCCATGGACGTCGTAACCAGCCCAAGTCCACCAACCAGATGACAAGCATGAACCAAGCTGTAACTACAAGATATCCAGATGATTTAACTTCTCTGAAGATGTAAGCTATTGACAATTGACTGATATTTGTGTTATTTGGACATTTTCCCTGTTCCTGTGTTTTCCTTCAAGATATTAATAAACCTCTACACTGATTTATAACAAGCTGACTTCTTCCTATCGTGGACAAGGCCAGGTCCGGATATTTAACAGTGGACACAAGTCTCACCGGCAAATACAAGATATTTAACATTTCTCCACTAGCTTGCGGACATGGAATGGGATGCGCCTGTGAGGTTGAACTGACGGCTGGACTGACTGGTCAATGTGTAATTTCACTTGAAAGTCTTTCAGCTTTCCTATGCCTTGAAAGAGTTGAGGATATTTCTGCATAATAGTTTGGACAGAAGAGTGTGTTACGCTGTTTGCCAGTTTCACTAGGCCCAGAGATACCGCACTATTGCAGCTGAGAAGAGTGTCTGCAGAACACTCCACTACATAGAAAGTGTCCGTGATGGATTTCCCTTCAGCCGTTAGTAATGCCTGAAATTTGCCACATAGGGGTAATGCAGTAGCTGAACCATAAGGATATATCTGCAGGTTAGTACATTGCAAAGCAGGTTTGTTCTTTAGCTGGCTATAAGTGGCATGACTAATAACATTGACAGACGCCCCTGTATCTACCAGTGTCTCCACCGGATTGCCATGTATTAAGATGACTTGTTTGGGATTAGACATTGCATGCACATTGTGAGACCCCTCAGTCACTGAGAATAAGTAGGTGCTGCAGGGCTCATCAGCAGGGGACACTGACTGCACTGCCTGGACTTTCTGTGGCATCACTTGTTTAGCAGAGAGAGAAGATTGTGATTTTGATCTGCAGACTTTTGCAAAGTGATTTAGTTTCCCACAGTTATGACAAGTTACTCCCTTTGCTGGGCATGGTTTCTGATGAGGATAAGGACCTCCACAGTTGTAGCAGGCTGCAGCCTGTGTGTGAGGCACATGTGGCTTCTGAGTGAGCTTTGCTACAGAAGATGGCTGCTCTAGTATACAGTCTGTGTTCTCTATAAGTTTAGCTTGATTCTCTGCTGCATCATGAATACGTGCAACGTCCAGTAGCTTTGCTAAAGTCATGGTGGGATCTCTGAGTGCTTGTCTCCTTAACTTAGAGGACACACAACCTTGTATGATTTGCATCAGAATTTCCTTGTCTATATCTGCAAATTCACAGTAAGCTGCAAGTTGTCTTAAGCGGACATGATATTCATCAATGGTTTCTGTTGCTGACTGTTTTGACTGTCTAAACTTGAAAATTTCAAAAGCTGCATTTATGTATGGAGAGAAATGCTTAGTTAGTGCTGCTTTGCATAACTCATAGTCACTGTCCTCCCCTGTATTGGGCAGAGTTGTGAAGATATCATAGACTTGCTCCCCTGCATAGTGTAATAACATGGCTTTCTTTCTTGCATTGTCAGTAATGTTCATTGCTTGCAGGAATATCTCAAAGCGTTTCAGCCATTTATTCCAGCATGCTGCTAAGTTTGCTTGGGGCTGGTGCACATCAAATACAGCAAAGGAGGGTAAGCAGGCCATGGCTGGTGCTAGGATTGCAGTCTTGTAAACAGTTTTCTGTAGCAGTGAAATACCTTTAGCTGATTATTTTTAATCCTCGTCGCCAATTGTAGTGTTGTAGTGAGGATGGAGGTCTTCTGGAATAAGTCCACTATGAGATGGTTACTCTTGTAGATCAGAACACTTTATTCCATGCTCCATCATGGCTCCCTGTCTAACAACTCCTCCCCCTAAGCTCAGCTTCTCCTCCATTACTACCTCACTGTTGTTAGGCAGACAAAGCAGAATAAGTAAGCAGAACAGAACATACAGAACTTACTTATAACAACATCACACCCAGAAATCTTTTTTATTAAAGGGATTGTCAAGTGAAAAGGAATCATTTTCCTTATGTCGTTCCTATATACAAGTGCCTAAAATTGGCAACAACATGCTGAGCTTTAATTAAAAAAAGAGGCTGAGATCCCAAAAAGAGCATAGGAGGGTCAGTAAGATACATGAAAACAACTGAAATGTCTAGCATGGATACTACGGTTAGGTCTTCCATATGAGATTGTTTTTTAGTAGCTGATATACAGAGAATGGATCAGGAAGCAGACAGCTCTGTGTAGTGGTTGAAACGAGTTGTTGCAGCTTCACTTGAATGGGAGTTGATCTGCAACACCCTGGTCTGGCCACTATACAGGAAGTAGCGCTGTCTGCTTCCTGATCATATTATGTGTAGAAGTTGCTGAGAACAGCTGATCTGTGGGGTGATGGGTATAAGACCTTCTCCAGGTTTGATACTCATGACCCATCCTTAGGTCATCAATTTTTTTTAGAACAGAAATCTCTTTAAGCCAAGTAGAGTAAAGAATGTCAATATCTGAGATGAACTATGGCAAATCATTGTGCGTCTGGTGACACGCTAACATCATAGTGCATGATATATATATATATATATATATATATATATATATATATACACACCACAGCTACAATGTATACTTATAATTAGCTATAGGGTGACTACTAAAACACCTACTAAGTGTTTGTGAGTTGTGAACACTTGCGCCTGCTGTAAAATACTATATGATTTATTGATGTATTATTCATTAACAGCAGAATAAGTGAAAGTCTATGGAGACGATATAAAAGATTAAACGTGCTAATTGCTCAATCAATTTATAACCAGCAAAAGGCCCAAATAATGTTTATGAGCTCTTATTTATACATTAGTTATAAGGCTATTCCCACAGCTAAGGGAAAGGAAGCTCAACTATCACCAACCTGGATAACGCCTGTGCACGAGTCTAAGAATATGCAGCCTTTTGGTTCCTTAGAGATCTTTTCATCTTTGTAAAAATTCATAATGTACGAGTTATCAGAAAGCTGAGTCAACTGGAAGAAACGTTTCTTAAAGGACTGAAACAAAGAGCAAAATGAAAGAAATATTTAGATAGCCCAAGACGTCTACTACAGAATCGCCTAGAAACAAAGTCTCAATTCTACCCATGAACACACACACTCTACGTAATGATATACAACTATCCCCAAACTGAGGGGGCCGTCAGCTCTGCTTATACAAAGGCATAGTAATGCAGTCTACGTACCCGTACAGTAATGCTATTGTTCACAGTGCTATTAAAATTCCCTTTATACAGCCAGCCAGATTTGAAAACTCCTGACCCTCCTCCGCCACCGCCACCTCCTTTAGAAGACGACAGGGACGTTGTATCCTGAATGACATAACAGAAACATACATTCTTCATATAACACAAGAACAATGCATTTTTAGAACACAATTTTATCACAAGTCGATCAAGTGAGCTCATTATTCTAAGCAATCCTAGAAGAGGATTCTGCATTTTTAGATTTCCATGCGGCTTACTTCATCCTTGTCGGCTTCTTCATGGTCGATTTCGAAGGAATGGGAAGGAAGCTTTTCATTCTTAGATTCATTTCTGTGCAAAAATGAAAAACCTGTTAAATGTTATCATGATCATGTCATTTATTATGTACAGGTTATAGCCAGGCACCATGCGTCACCTGGTTCACTCTGTGCTGTTATTGGTGCGGTGTTCCACCAAAACGCAGACACAATCACATATAAACAAGATGAGAGGCCTTTTTCAAGCAACCATCCATGTGACAGCTAATGAACCCCCATGACGCTGACCACACCTTTTCTAAAGTCACGTCCAGTTTGGCCAATCCACTAGAAACAATATAGACTATAAGCATATAAAATAAATAAAAAAACAATAAACCCACAGCTGGGAAACACCATGAGCCAGTACTTTGACCAGAAACGTATTCTAGATCGCGTGCTAATATCTGACTGCCTTCCAAATTCCTTGAAGTTAGGGTGTTCCTTTGCTTGGTGTTATCATATTTTACTAATCCCTTCTATTCTCAATGTCCATCTAATGTTGCTCCAAGCCATGCTATGTGCTCGTAAGCATCTATATAATCATGTATCATGTCACTTTGACAGCACTAGCCCTCTGCCAGTGTCATCCTATGTCACACCATATATTGAGTAAAGTGTATAGAACCCAGGTGGATATTATATTGGAATCTCTGGTGCCTTAAACCCTGTTTATATTAGTTATTTACAGTATTACTTGTATATAAAATAGTTTTGCAATTGTATTTCTTGTCTTATCAATGGATTCGGGACTATCTTATGTCATATACAGTATATACTGTATATCTTAGGTTATACTATAACTACTGTTTGATTGTTGGGAGACCCACTGATCACTAGAACAGGGATTCTAAACCCCCCTCTTTCATCTTACTGTATTACCACAATAAGGCATTGGAACAGAGCTGTGGAACTCTATGGACCTGACAGAGGTAAGAGAACAACACTTGGCCCTTTACAGATGCATGCTCGACCTCTGCTTCTGTCACCAGAACCCAACACCGCAGCTATGTTAGGATCTCCTAAATCAAATAGTATCGACAAATGGATCAAAGCCTGTTTTTGTCAATATGCAATGAGAGCATTGCTATTCCTTCAAAGACGTAAGTGACTACACTCTCATTGCCCTAGAGAGCTTCATTGCATATTGGCAAAAATTGTGATATTTCAAGGGGCAACACAGTGGCTCAGTGGTTAGCGCTGCAGCCTTGAAGCGCTGGAGTCCTAGGTTCAAATCCCACTAGGAACAACATCTGCAAGGAGTCTGTATGTTCTCCCTGTGTTTGCGTGGATTTCCTCCCATTCTACAAATACATACTCATAGTTTTTTTTTTTTAATGTACATTGTGATCCCTATATGGGGCTCGCAATCTACCAGAAAAAAAAAAAAAAAAATTGTGATATTTTGGTCATAGAGGCACCACATTCACATGTGAAAACACTGATGGATTCAGGTGACTCAACCTATCTATCTGCAGGACTGAGTCGATATGCTTGGGTTCTGGTGACAGACTCCCCTTAAGAAGAGAGATGAAAAAAAAAAAAAAAAAGAAGTACCTAGTGAATGTGCTCTCCAAGGTTAGTCGGTAAAACAGAACTACGCAGTAAGATAGATCATTTTATATGTGTGTATCACGTCTGCCTTTGATTCATGTGAACGCTGTGAAATGGACAAATATGCCCCAATATTGGGATATGTAATCAAAGGAAGCAGAAGCGACATGTGGATGAAACCCAACTCACACGTGGCCTCTATGATCCCACAATTATACTGGCTTTTACCTGTATATATGTGCGATCACTGGTGGCTGACGTTTCATCCCTATGCTGCTATATTGGAACGGACTCTTAGGAAAACCCCAAAATTACAGTTATTACATAAATTGCAGTAGTGCAGTAGACTCAGCCCATGTCACAGACGGAAAACCCCAGAATGATGCATGTACAGCACACCGACATTTCATTTTTTATTTGATGGGTGTACTCCATCTTTGTCATAGATGAAAAACTATGGAATTCTACATGTACAAAGCAACAATAAAATGTTCGAGGTTCGATATTCGTTTCGAGTAGCCCCTCAATATTCGACTACTTGAATCGAATATCGAACCCTATTATAGTCTATGGGGGGAAAATGCTCGTTTCAGGGGTAGGCAACATTCGATCAAATTACACTTACCAAGTCCACGAGTGAGGGTTTGGCTTGGTCCTCCGAGAAGTCTTCCCCGTGCAGCGTCCCCACGGCGTCTTCCGGCTCGTCATTCACTCTGCCAGGCATCGGGCCTGGGCAGAGCCGACTGTGCATGCCCGCACTACAAGCGGACATGCACAGTCGGCTCTGCCCAGGCCCGATGCCTGGCAGAGTGAATGAAGAGCCGGAAGACGCCGCGGGGAAGCTGCACGGAGAAGACTTCTAAAGGTAGGAGAAGAACCAGCGTTGATTGGCAGACTGTATAGCATTCAGCCAATCAATGCTGGTTCTGCATCGAACTTTTACATTCGAACAGCGAGTGGTACTCGATCGAGTACGAGTATTTTGAATACTGTAGTATTCGATTGAATACCTACTCGATCGAGTACTACTCGCTCATCTCTAATTGCTATATTTGGCAGGCACCTATTACACTAGTCAAAGAAAACCTCCAAATACCCGTACAATGCACAGCACTGTGTATAACAGCAGACCTAAGCTACAAATATCACAATAAGATTTCAGCAGACTGACTTCAGAGCTGTCTCCTCTCTACAAGTAGCGCCAAGATGACAAACCGCCCATTTCTATAGCAGGGTTGTGTCATGAATCTTATGAATAGAAATAAAATCCTGATATATATTTCATTTCATTATTTGCTGCTGTAAATTTTAGTCATTTTATGCCAACCACAACCAGACACACCATGACATGCTACAATTTGTTGCAAGTTTAGAAAACAAACAAAAAAACCCCCTCAAAACTCAAAAGAACCTATGCTAATAGTCAGTGGGACATAAATAGATGGAGGTGACGGTGATGCAGACAGACCTGCCTAGACTGTAATGACAGCACCACATCTCAGCATTATACGGTACAATGTGCACCCCTTCTTATTTACGCATAGATTTACTTACTGAAGCAGCTGCCGGAAGTCTCCAGAGTATTGTTCATACTTGAAATTCACTACATGCCAGTGGGAGTTATAATATCTACAAGCCTGGAAAAATATCATTAGTCTTAATAATATTCATGACAGTGAAATGAGCGAAAAAAGAATATCATTGCATATTTCTATTGCTGTGACCGGTGACCTTACAGATCAGCAGCTACAGGCTGGTCTTCATTCCCCATGAAATTGCATCGCTCCAATAGTATCTAACACACAGTAGCGCTAATCTCTGGGACTGTGGATTATTGATATAAGGTATTTGCTGAATTCCATGGCATTTTTCATCTGCATTTTGTTTACTTATAGGTGACCTGTCGGCTGATTCGGGGCCACTGAACTGCCAGCATGTCATTATGCAGCTGAGGTTTAGGGTCCAATACCTGGGTACATGACAGCGAGCCATTCTGGCAATGTATAGTAAATAAAGTTATATGGAGATGAAGGAAACCAATGTCAGTATGCCATAGTATGCCATACTGCACATACTTAACACACTGAGCTTTACCAGGCACAATGGGCATGTGCTGAAAAGTTAAATGGACCCCCAACATCATCTTCCCGGTAAGATATAACTTAATTTACTTAATTTTAAGATTTCCGCAATGGTCAGCTGTCACACATTTGATACATATACTTCATACCCCAGCTGCATAATAGCATACTTGTAGCATCTTGGTATTAATTTGACCTGCCTCCTGACATAGATATAAGTGTATTCTTATATTTCCCATTACTTTTGGCCTTAGTTGCAAAATTTTCAACAACAAATTCAGCTTTTTGACAATGTGTGGCCTCAGTCTAAAGATGGCTTCACAGTTTCGGACATGAAATGAGGATTTACAGAGCGTCACCAAGTCAAGTTTAACCCCAAAGACATATGCGATACATGATATACGTTTCCTGTAAATATCATGACTTATCTTACCGATACCGCAGGCCTCTCGAGGTTCCATATTTCTCTATTTAGAGGCTTTTAAACCCTTTCCTATTGTAGTCTTTCACAGATAACACCACTCCATCAGGGATAAAATGAAGGGCACAGCGTATTGTCACTTTGCCGCTGACCCCTCCATCCACAGATAAGTCATAATGTGATTACAGGTAAACTACACGGATATTATGACAGAAATGCAGCATTAGGTAATGCTTTCTGTACAAGCGCAGTCGTCCTTTGTCTGCTTTGACTTTGCGGTTGGTTTCAATAATGTAGATTTTATGATCTGCCACTGATGATATTTTAGACAGATTGCTTCGGTCCTTTCTGTCTGCCAATAAGCACTCTGTTGATGTAAACACATTTATATGGCTTACCCACAATAACCAGGCATTGCTATTTTTCTAATCTAGCTCAGAATACGTGATCACTCAGAGCTTACTGAAATGGCCATCACCGTAAAAAACACCTATATATATACAGTAGATGTGTTATATGCAGCAGGACTGAAGACATCTCTATATATACAGTAGGTGTGTCGCGTGCAGCAGAACTGAAGACATCTTTATATGTACTGTAGATGTATTAGAGGCAGCAGGACTGAAGACTTCTTTATGTGTACTGTAGATGTATTAGAGGCAGCAGGACTGAAGACAACATATTTTCAGGGGGATACACTTTGCTACAGATACATAACTTGAAGCTCCAGATGCCCCAATACAAAATCTGTAACCTGTTTCTCAACTAGCATGTGCCCATTAATACAGAAGTCTTCTTATATCTCGGATGGATATTAGGTGTGACTCTGCATTCACTATGTAACCACAGGCATTATAGGGGTTTTCACAAATTGTAAAATCTATAGCAAGCATTGTAAATGGGAAAAATATAAAATAAAGATAAAGGGAGAAATATATTAGACAAAGAATGCAAATGTTCAGTACAATGTAAAATCTCATGGGGAATTATACACTCACCGGCCACTTTATTAGGTACACCATGCTAGTAACGGGTTGGACCCCCTTTTGCCTTCAGAACTGCCTCAATTCTTCGTGGCATAGATTCAACAAGGTGCTGGAAGCATTCCTCAGAGATTTTGGTCCATATTGACATGATGGCATCACACAGTTGCCGCAGATTTGTCGGCTGCACATCCATGATGCGAATCTCCCGTTCCACCACATCCCAAAGATGCTCTATTGGATTGAGATCTGGTGACTGTGGAGGCCATTGGAGTACAGTGAACTCATTGTCATGTTCAAGAAACCAGTGTGAGATGATTCCAGCTTTATGACATGGCGCATTATCCTGCTGAAAGTAGCCATCAGATGTTGGGTAAATTGTGGTCATAAAGGGATGGACATGGTCAGCAACAATACTCAGGTAGGCTTTGGCGTTGCAACGATGCTCAATTGGTACCAAGGGGCCCAAAGAGTGCCAAGAAAATATTCCCCACACCATGACACCACCACCACCAGCCTGAACCGTTGACACAAGGCAGGATGGATCCATGCTTTCATGTTGTTGACGCCAAATTCTGACCCTACCATCCGAATGTCGCAGCAGAAATCGAGACTCATCAGACCAGGCAACGTTTTTCCAATCTTCAATTGTCCAATTTCGATGAGCTTGTGCAAATTGTAGCCTCAGTTTCCTGTTCTTAGCTGAAAGGAGTGGCACCCGGTGTGGTCTTCTGCTGCTGTAGCCCATCTGCCTCAAAGTTCGACGTACTGTGCGTTCAGAGATGCTCTTCTGGCTACCTTGGTTGTAACGGGTGGCTATTTGAGTCACTGTTGCCTTTCTATCAGCTCGAACCAGTCTGGCCATTCTCCTCTGACCTCTGGCATCAACAACGCATTTCCGCCCACAGAACTGCCGCTCACTGGATGTTTTTTCTTTTTCGGACCATTCTCTGTAAACCCTAGAGATGGTTGTGCGTGAAAATCCCAGTAGATCAGCAGTTTCTGAAATACTCAGACCAGCCCTTCTGGCACCAACAACCATGCCACGTTCAAAGGCACTCAAATCACCTTTCTTCCCCATACTGATGCTCGGTTTGAACTGCAGGAGATTGTCTTGACCATGTCTACATGCCTAAATGCACTGAGTTGCCGCCATGTGATTGACTGATTAGAAATTAAGTGTTAACGAGCAGTTGGACAGGTGTACCTAATAAAGTGGCCGGTGAGTGTATATACTAATAATCTGTATCAGAGATCTGTCCTGGCTTCTACTTGTTTTTACATATAATATTCACATTTAGTGAACTACCTAGAACATTTCGGTATTATACTGTACTAGTAGAACGACTCAGCTTCGCACAGGTCTATTTTGTCTGTGTGTGTGGTTAGAAACATTCTTTGCTACTGATGAAGCCAAAATATATCCGATAAGGTCATCCTTATACTACAAAAAAACATTGTAATAGATTAGTTCATTATACAGAAAACAGTACAACTGTGTGTATGTCAGTGCTGCCAGGAATGAAGGACCTGCAAGCTTCTTTTGGCTAATATGGACCATTGGATGGGATATGGAGGAAGACCCTTCACACAGAAGCCAATGGTGCTATATTTGGTTTTGTGACTATGTGAAGAATGGAAAGTCCTAGAGGGCTGAGAGGTGGCTAAACCCTTCAGAAGAGCCTGATTTATCTTTGTGCCAAATATGCAGATTGTCCAGTGATTTGGCCATGCACATGGAACCGACAACATTAACTTTTATACAGTATGTGTAAAATGTGATTACTATAGAAATATCTCATAGTTACCTCTTTGACCAATAAGTGCTCAGCTTTCTGTTCAGCATCTTCGGGTACAGTAGAATACACTGTTTCAATACCCAGGGGAATTGTTTCTACCTGTTGACGTAAAAGAGTTAAAGTGAGTAAAATATGGTCAGCACAATATAAACCAGTAGCTGGAGAGTCACATAAGTCTCTCCTGGTCGCTGCATGATGCCCTCTAGCTGATAGCGGCTGCACTTACCATTATACTCTATAGCGCTAGATCAGTACTGTTACTATCAAAACCCATATTACTCAGTCGTAACTTTAATATAAGCCTGGTTACACACATTTAGAGTATTCTGAAGCTGTTTATGATTTACAACATTAAGACAAAAACAGAGATATACAAAATGCAATATTTTATGAGATGGCAAAATAAGTGATAATTTTTCTAAACTGTCTAACTTACTATGCCTTCTTTCTCTGCCTGCCTCACTACTCTTACAGGTCTAGGGAACCATGCTCTAATCATTTCCCACAGGACCCTTTAAGAAATGGTAAAACTCTTCTATCTGTTCCCAGCCACTTTCCTACACATGTTACTATTTAAGGCACCTTCCCCCACAGGAAGATGCCTGAGCAAATAGGTTCCTAGTCCTGTATCTCCTGTTTACCTGGATTACCACCAATATATCCAATAAATCACAGCGGGTACTTTGGAATCTAATTTGCGTATATTTTGTGAGTTAGTGGATATATTGGTGGTAATACAGGTAAGCAGGAGACTTATTTATGTATCCATTTATCAGTTATTATATATGAATTGCGATCTTTTGCCAGTATCTTCATTTGTAATAAATTGTGATGTATTGCTGTGCATGTCACACTGTTCTATCTAGGTTCACATCTGCGCCTGGTCTCCACTTTGAAGGTTTCCGTCTTCTGCCCGAGAAACTGGACAGGAGATGGAAATCCACAGTCAGTTTTCAAACCCATTCACTTGAATGGGTTTGAAAAGTATCCATCCATGAGAGTCTTCTCGTCTCTGCCGCTAAACCATTTTTTTTTAACCGAACATAAAATCAGACATGCAGGACTTTGTGTCCAGTTAAAAAAAAACGGTTTTGGCGTGGAGACAAGACGACTCTTACGGACGGACACTGACTGCCGGGTTTCCGTCTCCTGTTCAGTTTCTCGGGCAGAAGACGGAAACCCACAAAGCGGAGACTGGGCGCAGGTGTGAACCCGCCCTCAGATATCTGTATAACTTGGTGTAATAAAAATATGTTTACTATTATTATGTTATTTCGATATGATAAGTCAAATATTTGTTGGATTTTTCTAAGAAACATTTGTAGGATATATGGTTAGGTGTAGTGGGTTCCTGGTTGTTGTACTGGATTTAGTATGCAGCTTATTATCCTATTTTGGTTAATTAATAATACTGATTATTAGGATAGGTCATCAATATCAGTATGGTGGGGGACTGACAACCAGATGTTCTCAGCAGTCACTATACAGAGAACAGAGCGAGAAGCAGATAGCTCTATTCTCTGTGTAGAAACTCAACTCCTGTTCACTTGAATAGAAAGTAAATCTCCTTGGGAAAATAATCAGCATCATATGAGATTTGACAACTCTATGTACAAGTCTTAGTAATAAGCAAGTATCTTTATTAGAAAAGTGTCATGTATAAGCAATCTCTGCACGCTGTGCACACAATGCAGGGTGTTTCCGGTAAAAAACTTCAAAGAGAATAGGAAGCCATTTCAGGATGCAAAGGTAAAAAGAGGTTTCAGTAAAGTGTGAATGCAGAATAGAAAGTAAAAGTTCTGTTGATTGGTTTTAATTGTTCCAGTTTTGCTTAAATGTTGTTTTATAAAACAACCACATTTTGCTAACGTTCTGATATGACTATTTTTATCTTCATTTTAAGCTAATAACGTACTAGTATACTTTCTCCAATCCCAGCCATCACATCAGTAGAGGACCTGCTATAGGATGGCACAGGAGCTATTCTACAGCACTGTACAATAAAGCTCCATAATGACCATCTTAAAATGGTTATTGGTGGACATTTAGGAGTTAATTTAATCCATATGTGCACATAAAAGATAATGCACTGTGATTTTTCTTTAGTGAAACCCTCAGACTTTTCAATGAATATTATCTTTCACTCATTACTTACACAGCAATAAAACATATACATACAGAGTACAGACCACTGAATATACTGTAGAAGCTTTGCTTTAATTGTGTTCACTTATATATGGCTACTTTGTTCTTTCACAGCCCCATAACCCACCTAAATGGCATTAAACTACAATAACACACACAGCCCATAGACAAGAGTGACACTGTATCTGTAGCTTATATAAAACAACCACCGTTATGAGAGATATAGGTGTTATATTACAAAACCATACATAGCCCATAGACGAGAGTGGCGGTGAATCTGGTAGAAAGTAACCTTACTTTTCTAATATCATGTATGAACATGGCACACTCTTCTATCCTCCAGTGCTGCTAGGTTATGTGCCAGTAATGGACAAGTGCAGGGCTTATGATGTATGCTGCTTTCAATACCAATGTCTTTGGGAGCTATAGGAGAGTAGTAAGTTTACCTCCACTTATAAAACAGCATTACAGAAATGAAGAGCACAGTAATCGGGAATCCACTGAAATTGCAGAAAAACACATTGGGAATGGTTTGCAATTGGTCCATTTAAAAATCCATTCACTACAATGGGTTTTTAAAGCAATCCGCAGGTGTCCATTTGCAGCCATTCCACCATGAATCCGCTTTTTTTAGACGAACACAAAGTTGGACATGCAGGACTTTTTGTGTCCGTCCAAAAAGAGCAGATTCACGGTGGAGAGACTGCAAATGGACATCTGCGGATTGCTTTAAAAACCCATGGTCATGAATAGGTTTTAAAATGGCCTGTTTGCTAACTGTTCCCAATTTGTTTTTCTGCAATTTCATGCGGACTCATGATGGACTGGCAGCAGGTGCAAGTGTGAACTCCCCCTTAGTTGTAATTTTATTTAATGTTATTGTTGCCAAGAGCAATAATTATGTGCAAATGAATGGCGTCTTTAAAGAGGTTGTCCCATCAGAAGCAACATGCATACTACTGCATACACTGACTGAAGAAGGGTCTATTACTGTCTGAAGTCTTTTGAGTGATTGATGCACTAATTTATGGCAGTATATACATAGCAAAAAAAAAATCTATATACAGCATTAAAAAATCTGTAAAAAAAAAAGTGAGTCTTCTAATTTTGGAATTGAGTTGTTCAATGAGGACTCCCCCTATTCTTATATTCAACAATAGCATGTATCACATATTGCTCCTAAGAGGCTGTGGCAACAAAACTGTATAAAAGAATATTCCAATAGCTGTTTCTTGGATGTCGGCTTTCATACTAAAGGCTGTCTGTGATAATGAGAGATATATTATTATACTACATTGGTAATATTATTACAGTGTTATTGTTGATCTCTTTGATCTGTATTCACACTGCAGAGTTTGATGGCCATGTGCTCGGTCCTATAGAAAATAAGAGATCTATTCACACTGCTGATCATATAGTATGAAGAATCTTATAATCAGTTGGACGGCTCTCATGGCGCTCTCCTGAAATGTAATATGTATGGCCAGCCTTAGTCAGACCAAACCATTGCTAAAACAACCCTTTATTCCTTTATAATATCTTTTCAATGCAAGGCCTGTCG
The DNA here is from genome assembly GCF_031893055.1 of Leptodactylus fuscus. NCBI lineage: Eukaryota > Metazoa > Chordata > Amphibia > Anura > Leptodactylidae > Leptodactylus > Leptodactylus fuscus. Next base: position 177,176,568 of record NC_134267.1, on the reverse strand, counting down.
ATCCTGCTTGGGTGAAGAACATGGTGTCAGTGACATCACTTTCATCCCTTTATGACTAATGAACAATGTATCAAACCACCACCGATTCTTAGTAACAGAAAAATATGAATAACAATGAAGCGCTCCATTCAGATCTGATATGAAACCATCCAACGATACCAGCTGTACACATCCTGACCTCACAGCTCAGCTGGATCTAGTCTTTAATACAGTTACATTGAAGAACAAGGTCTAATAATTACAGTACATTCAGTTTCGGGCAGGTGCATTTTAGTGTGGGATTCCCCAAGGTTTTCCAGTTTTCAGTGTGTCATTGCTTCCTATAAATATGCAAAAATATTCGCTTCTAAGTAGCATAGCTGTCATAACAAATGGTTATATCTGAGGTAAGATAGTAAAAAGCTTGTATTAGCAAGTAAAATTTCAGTCTCACCACCTGAAGATTTGTACGATGCTTTCAAGTAAACAACTTTATTTTATTCAAAGCATCAAATAAGAATAAAAAATACTGTATTGGTGGTTATTTTATACAAAACCCACCGGGACCTCAACAACACTAAGGATATAACAGTGTACAGACTCAAAAATATTCTAACCTTCATTCCAAAATCTTGAAAAAGTTTATTCAAGGTTACCATAACCTTCCAACAGATATTGCAGGTAAAGTATGAACAGCGAGCTGATGTAGGACTAACCGTGAAACAGATTGGATTAACATATACTCATTCAGTTCACTTTTCAGGTATCTGAGCATTTGGCTATGAAAACCATAGTAGTAACTTTACATATTTTCCTTACAGAGATACATTTATTATTATTATTAATCATTATTATTATTATTATTATTATTATTATTATTATTATTATTATTATATTTAATTCCATGGTGCATATCTGGTGAGGGTTTACAAACAGAATACACTAATGTAGTGACCAACTGGTACAGAAGGGTAGCGGACCCAGCCTCTATCGGGTTTATAATCTATAGGAACGGGGATAGAGTCAGTATCAGGATCAAAGCTCCTCTAATAGTGATGTGGTGGTAGTATGGTTATTGAACGTGGCAGGCTCTCCTGAAGACGTGGGTCTTCAGGGTCCTCTTATGTATCATGGTAGTGAGTTCCACAATATAGGGGATGCAAAAGACAAATCTTGCACATAACAGCAAAAAGAAGAATAAGGTCTTGAAAGGAACTGAGATTAGACACCTATCTCTTTATATTAGCACATTACTACTGTAGTATTTAGAAAATCCTCTCACAGACAGCAGAGAAAACACTGCAGTATCCTACGTAGTTATTTTTTTTACTATTCTGTGTAAGATAACCTACAATGGATATAGAGTAGACAGAAGCAGTCCACCCTTCCTCCTCCTGCCAATCCTGGCATTTGCCTGATCTTACGCTAGGTTCACAACCGCGTTCGGCTTTCCGTTCCTTGGATCCACTTGGGGACCCGATAAATGGAAACCTAATCCACTTAAGGCTGAGGCGTTTTATAGGGCGTTTTACAGTCATAACATTCTAGTGAATCCCATGCCCACATCGCGGGAAGAACTGCACTGCAGACACGCAGTGATTTCAAAATCTGGCGCGGTTTTGGAAATTGCAGCATGTTAATTATACCTAGGGAAACGCCAGAGAGGAACCTCTATAGGCGCAGGTGTGAACCTAGCCTTACTTGGTTCTAATACTAGTCCTGCGCAAACCCCATTACACTTGGACTTTGGTCCTTTATCTACAGACTTTAGTTAAAATAGTAAGGCTGCCTTCACACGGAGTAACGTTGGGCTTGTAAAAATCCTCATTCACAGCCGTACATGCGAGCGCTGCGGAAGGCTCCCGAACACTTCCCATTCACTTCAATGGGAGCGCTCGTAAAGCCGGCTTTACGAGCGCTCCCATTGAAGTGAATGGGAAGTGTTCGGGAGCCTTCCGCAGTGCTCGCGTGTATGGCTGTGAATGAGGATTTTTACAAGCCCGGCGTTACTCCGTGTGAAGGCAGCCTTACTATTTTAACTAAAGTCTGTAGATAAAGGACCAAAAGTCCAAGGGTAATGGGGTTTGTGCATAATATATACTATGGTCTTATGGGCATATATATTGCTTTTTACAGATACTCTATTCACTACCTATTACTTATTGTGTCACCTTGTACTACACATACCACCTTGGTGTTTACTGGTACTATTATCTCTTTGATTCCCCACAATATTTGTATTTCTATTAGATGATGTTATTTGTATCTGTATGTTTTTTCTATTTAGATATTACTTAAACTTGAATAGTTTTATTCTATTAGAGTGTGAAAGTTTTTTCTATTTATTGCTATATGAGTTTCTCCACACTTGCTATGCAGTATTGGCCTCTTATTTGTATACTGTATTATTAGATAGACAGTTCGCAATCCGCAAAGGTAATACAATTGTTTACAACCTCTTTCCAGCCACCAACCTTTCCTAGTAAAGATCTATTGTAAGAAGTATACATACTGCATTCAGAACTAAAAAATGACGTTTGCTGGTGGCATCCTCCAAGAGTATTTATCATAATAGAGGTCAGAGTGTTCTGGCTCCAAGGATCCTACAAAACACTGCGCAGATTGATTTTATATATCGACGGAGCAATGACTGATGCTTAAAAATAATGAGCATAAACCCATTAAACTTCAATGCAGTCCTGATGATGTCAAGCGTGAAAAGAACATTCCTCATGCCAAAAGTACAGATCTGCAGTTTGTAAATACAGTAATTCTGGAAAGTTTGTGAACCCTACAGAATTTTCTATATTTCTATCTATATTTAACCTAAAACTACTTTACATTTTCACCCAAGTCCTAAAAGTAGATAAAGAAAACCAAATCAAACATAAGAGTAAAAAATAATAGACTTGGTCATTAATTTATAGGAGAAAATGATCCAACAGCCCATATCTGTAAGTGGTGAAAGTATGTGAACCTTTGCAGATATAACTGCATCTACTGTATATGTTTCCATATGTCTTGCACATCAGCTTGGAGGAATTTTAGCATGCTGGAAATGCTGTGGAAAAAAATGCTGTCTTAGGCTATGGCCCCACGGGACAACCCACAGCTATAAAGCACTTCGTGAAAAACTGCGGCGACACATAGCGGTTCTTCCTGCAGCGCTTTAAACAGAAAGTTTGCATAGTTCCTCTCCGTGGACTTTGAGTTACAATTATATCTACAGGGAAGCCGCCAGCATTTCCATAGATATAACTGACATGCTGCAAGTTTTTACCGCAAGGTGGGTATGGGATTCGCAAAAATTTGTCGCAGATTTTGCATTTTTTTGAGTGAAAGCCAAGAATGTCTATAAGAGGAATGTGCGATATATAGAAAGTTCTTATACTTCTTCCTTCTGCTCATTCCACTCCTGGATTTGGCTCGAAAACAAAATCTTTAACAAAAAAAGCTGCCAAAGGGTTAAATGTCCAAGATTAGTGGTTTTCTGATCACAGGCAGCCACCCACTTCACACAGTGCTGGAGATCCCCACTTATTCCAATGCAAGTGAGGCCTCGTTCACATCTGCGTTGGTAATCCGATCGGGGGAGTTCGATCTACTTTCCTGACTCGTGTGAAAAGCACACGGACCCCATTATAGTCTTTGAAGTCCGTGTGCTTTCACTGCACACATTTGCCAATGCATTCAGTAGTCCATTTGGGGTGAACCTCATGCAGACTCCCCCGGACGGTTTGCCAACACAATAAACACACTGTATGTGACTTTGTCACCAGTGAAAAAATAGATAAAATGTTACAATTTGTACACATTGCCCACAGGTGCACAGCTCGTTACTAGGCAGGTGTCTGATTACTGGGCTGTGACTGTAACAGGCTGTGCACCTGTGTCCATCACATGACCATGGACCGTAAATCACATGAACATGGACCGTAAATCACATGACCATGGTCGGATTTTTATGCAATGAATGTAAAAAGCTGTGATCTAGAAGCTGTGAGGAATTGATGGAGAAAGTACATTGAAAAATGACATAACTTTTCACTCTACAAAAAAATAACATCAGTCTCTGTTTTTGTCTGAAATTGGACCACCCCTTTAAAGGGGTATTCCCACGTCGCATACTCACCAGTCTTTACTGATGTAAAATCTTCTTTCTTCCTGGTTTCTTGCATCATTTGGTGGGCGGGGTTTCACATGCAACCTGCCGTTAGCTCCGCCCCCCATATTGGACTATGAAGTACAGGCAGCAGCAACTCCATTCTGTGTTACATACAGAGACTGCCTGTCTCTGCCATAATGAACACAATTGAATTAGCTAGCCTGATAACTGGGAGAACAGAAGAAATGAAAGCAGCTCCTCTCCTCTATCTGCTAATAGGAACCTAGGTCACATGGTGTAGACACAGGAATAGCTAGATACACAGGCTCGCTCCCGTGCACTTAGCCCATCCTCCTCCCCCTGAGAGCAGCAGATACATCACTTGACTCATGAGCAGCTAAGTCAGGGCTGTGGCCACAAAGAATTGAATAAAGTAAGATAGTGGACAAACAAAGCAGTTTTGCTGAAGCAGTGTATTTAGGAAAAAGTGTTACATCCACATTAACAAGCAGTATAGATAGGATCCTTGTGATGGGACAACCCCTTTAACTACATAAAATCAGATGCACTGACACTAATTATCGGAAGTGAGAATGGGGAAGATACAGTTCCTCTGTGCATAATGTGAGTCATACAACCATATGAGTAACATACAGGCTAAAATTAAAAATATGGCTACATGAGAGGGAGGGGTGAGAAAGACTATGGAAATAAATATGTATGGCAATGTCAGAATAGATTCGTCTTGCAATGCAATGCTTGGATGATCAGAATTGTCTAAACGATGGTGTTCTCTGAGGCTTTATACATTTAAAAGGGTTGCCACAGGTTATGAAATACATTTTGGCTTTCTCCCAGTAACTTTGTAACATCTTTTAATGGAGATGAGCTGCAATACCAGACAATCTGGCAGGAATGGTGCCACAGGTTGTGAAAAAGCTGCATTTTTTAGTTGTTGCAGATTTTGCTGTAGTTTTTTAAGCCAGAGCCAGGAGTGCATTTAACAGAATGCAAAACTATAAATCTAGGGCCCCACAGGCAGGAAACGCCGCAATTTGCCTACGGTGCAAAAAATTGAGGCGTTTTACAGTACTTACAAAGTGGATGGGATTCATGCGAATCCCATGCCCACTTTGCAGGAAAAAAAAATCGCAGCGCGGACACGCTGCAATTTCCAAAACCGTTGCGGCTTCGCAAATCGCAGCATGTCAATTATATCTACGGAAACGCTGGCAGCGTCCCCGTAGATGTAATTGTAACAGAAAGTCAGCGGAGGAAAACTCAGTAAACTTTCTGTTCAAAGCACTGCAGGAAGAACCACAATGCGTTCACGCCGCAGTTGTTCCCGCGTTGCGTTTCTGTCCAATGAGGCCTTATCCTAAGAGCTTCTTATATAAGTCTCATTCCTTTCAAGCCACTCTAGGCTCTAGATTAAAAAAAAAAAAGCAAGAGAACAAAAGATGACATATAATGTGAAAAAAGCCAAAGAAAATTTAATTAATTAACATCTGACCACAGTGAGAAAAATGCCATTAAAATGTATGCGAAACCTGGATACAAAAGTGCAGAAAAAAATATAGTGTAAAACTGGACACAAATGTGAAATAGGAAAAAAACTGATAATTAAATTGATGATCATTGTCTAAATGACATTTCTTCTTCCAAGTGAAAAGAGGGGTGGGATGGCACCAGGGAGAAGAAAGTACATAACACCAAAGATTTCTGCCTATATTCTGAAGCAATAGCTAAGTACAGTAACACTAGCTGTATATATTCCTCCTGGTGGTTCCCATACAAGAAACTAACCACTAGATATGGCTAGTTATTGTTCCAGTGATCTTACTCTGTCAGTGTGTAGACGTCTGACTATGTTACAGGAACAGGAGAGGAGATGTGGCCAAATGTGGTTAGAAGCTGATTGGTACATCTCTGCACAGAGAGGATTCTAAGTAGTAAGAATAGGAGAGGTATTCATTTTTCTTTAATTATTAGAGGAGGATCAAAACATAAAGATAAGCCCTTTTAACGTTCCTCTGACTTCTCGCAGCAACTTTGCTACATAAGGCACTTTCGTCTCTTTATCAGCTCCTCTGATATGTCTTTTGCACTAAATACTTTTCCCCCTAAGCCCAACAGCAGCACAACTGGGGTATTTCTGCCCCTATGAGCTGTTAGGACAGGTGGAATTTTTAATTACCTAACAGCTTTTGACCGCTATAAGAGGCCGGAAGACATGCTCCTCCCTTGTGTTTTTTTCTGTCCTGTGGGACAGGACAGGTGGTCAGGGGGGGAGCAGGTGTTCTGACCTCCTATAGGGGTCCACTACTCTCCCCCATCCGTACCTGACAGCGGAAGATCTTTTTCTTGGACATCCTCTTCTTTTTTCAGCAGGGGTCCTCTTCTCCCGGTGGGGACCCTGCTGGCTCGTGCGCGCTCCTGTCTGGCTGGCGTGCCGGGTCGGGGCTTTTCCCGGATATAGGAACGCTAGGCCTAGGAACCTTTCTCAGGTTCCTCGGGTCCGCCGTCTAGCAGGGTCCGCCGCGCATGCGCAGTGCGCTGGTCTCGCGGCGGACGGAAAGAGAATAACCCCTAGACACGAGCATTGCCGTGGTAGTTCGGGGGGGGGGGGGGGGGGTCCCCCGGTCCTTGGGACCATACCTGAGTCGGATCCCCCCCCTCCCCCCTGTCTTCCCCCCTCCCCTTTTCTCATGGAGATTCTGGCTCCATTGTAGCCCCTGCCCCCTGGGCGGGGCTCCGGGCAAAACCCTGCCCCCTGGCCTATTTAAGTCCCCATAGAGCTTCAGTTAGTGCTTGTCGCTCCGGTTGCAAGCACATCAGTTGGTGAAGCTCCCTGGTCACTTCATTGCTGGAGAGCTGTCTTCATTGACTAAGGTTTGGTGGACATGGCCGGGGGGGGGAGGTTGTGGAGTTGCATCCCTGGGGGCAGTAAGTAGTTAGTGTATCCTTTTCTTCCTCCTCAGAATGTCTTCTTCTTCCTCCACTGTTCCTCCTAGAAGGAAGGCTGCTTCCAAAAGGAAGCATCTGGCGTGCGCTTCCTGTAGAGTGCCGCTGCCTGATGACTCCCAATATCGGTTCTGTCAGGGGTGAAGGGCCCCCTCTGTTGAAACAACTCCCATGCGAGAGATGGTTTCCTGGGTGAAGGGGTACGTCCAGGACTCCATGAAAAGGATGGAAGCCGTCTCCCTGGCCAAGAGGCCATGGCTGGATTGTGAATTGTCCCTGCTGCCTCTGGAAAAACTGCGCCTCAGGGATGTGGAGTTGTCTTCTAGTACGGAGGAGGAGAAGGAGATTTTTCCCCTGGACAAAATGTCCAGAGTATTCAAGACCCTAAGAATGAGAGACCGGGAAGGCGGGGAAGGCTCTAGCCATAGGTCTCGTACCTTCAGGCCCTCTTCGGAGATGCTCTGCCAGATGGAGGGCGAATGGAGGCACCCGGAGAAATCCTTTGCGCCATCCACACGCTTCAAGGCACTTTTTCCCGTCTCTGAAAGTCAACTAAAGGCGTGGGGTCCCACACCAAAGGTGGACGTCGCCGTGGCCAAGTTATCAAGGCGCTCCATCCTTCCATCAGAGGACGGCTCGGGCCTCAGGGACCCCATGGATCGCCGAGTCGAAGGATCTTTGAGGCGTGTATATTCGTCCGCCTCTGCCCAGGCCTCTTTGGGCATGGTCGCGAATGAGCTTACGCGCAGAACTGTCATCCCTGGCCAAGGACATCGATTCCGGCGTGGATCGTGATGATCTCCTCACGGCAGTGTCCGACATCACGCTGTTGGTGGATCACCTGACAGAGGCTACCCATTTTCAGACCCGTCTGGCGGCTAGATCCATGGCACTGGCTACTGTGGCTCACCGACCCCTATGGCTGAAGCCCTGGAAGGCTGACCTTACTTCCAAAAATAGCCTCTGTGGTCTCCCCTTTGAGCCCGGATGGCTGTTCGGAAGGGAGCTCGACCACATCATGGAAGGCTGGGCTGACTCCAAGGGCAAGAACCTGCCACAGCCTCTTGAAGGTCGGAGTACCTCCTTTCGAGGAAGAGGCACCTGGAGAGGCACCAGAGGCCAGCGGCGATCCGGGAGAGGAAGAGGTCGGGGCTCATCTCGTGGCCGTAAGAATGCCCCCTTCTAATTCCCTCTCAGTACACCCCCCCTTCCACGGTTCCTCTCTCTAGAGCAGATATGTGCTGCAGCCTCTTGGAGCTCACAGCTGACTTTTGCCAAACACTACAGATTGGACTGGCGTACGGCCGATGCTACAGCATTTGGGCACTCCGTCTTGGCATCAGCCTGCCAGGAGGTCCCGCCCTAGGGGAGATAATACTTGCTAAATCCCCAGTTGTGCTGCTGTTGGGCGTAGGGGGAAAGAAAGATTATGAATGATAATCTGTTTTCCCTTAGCCCAAACAGCAGCACAAGGCTCCCTCCCTAAGAGGTGCTATTGTACAGATTTGTGTATGTGTGTGTAGCTCTTGGCATAAATTGCTCTCTGTATATCATACTTGTTACTAACACAAGGGAGGAGCAGGTCTTCCGGCCTCTTATAGGGGTCAAAAGCTGTTAGGTAATTAAAAATTCCACCTGTCCTAACAGCTCATAGGGGCAGAAATACCCCAGTTGTGCTGCTGTTTGGGCTAAGGGAAAACAGATTATCATTCATAATCTTTCTGTATCTTCCATGGAATATTTCTGGAACATATTTTTCTTGGAGCCCTGCACTGCATTGTTCCTCTATTATTCCTCCTGGAAATGTATGAATAAATAGACAGCAGGGTATTGCCATTCCACCTTGTCAATACTGAATCTTGATGGGTGCTGTCCAACTAGTACAGATATTGTTAGATCATGTAGAAATATATACTGTAGTAATGAGAAGTGGAATGGAAAATACCCATTTATTCATATAGTTATACATGCAAAGTGGAAAAAAAGTGTAGAAAAGTATACACTGAATAAGGCCCTGTTCATATGAGGGTCTGTTTCATCAGGTTTTCACTGCGTTTTGGTTGTAATAATGCTACAGCCTACTGCAATACTTTTTTCATGAAAAAGAAGAAACCTGAGAGAGCCATGTTAGGTCAGTATCTGTGGGTAATAACCGCATTTTAGCATAGAAAATCCTCCCGCTTCCACGACAGATACCATCATCAATGTTGGCTTTCTGTTACATGCAGAGGAGGAGGACTGTATATCTTTATCTTCATGCCTAAATAACATCACATTTCTTCCGCTCACACTGCGGTGCAGACTGTATTCACTATTCTTCAGGGTTCACCCCCCAGCATTCATGGCTGACTTAATGTCAGCGTATTACTGGAGCCAGATGTCATTGTTATTACATTGCAGAGGGGCTTTTAGGTGCCACAGGTACCACAGTCCTGTAACAACCTCTTAAAGCTGTTAGGTACCACATGTAGTTGTCCGCACTCGTGCAGCTGGCGTAACGCCATACTGCTATACTGCCATATCCAACAGTACAGATATCTGTTTTGCAATGCCTGCTTGTGTCCCATTTCTACCTACAAGTCATCTATCAAGTAAGGTGGAGGAAGACATAATAGTGACTTCAAGTGCTTGACTGACATCAAAGTGTAATTCCCATTTTATTTTATTTTTTGCTATTGTGTCGGGGAGGAGGGAGGAGGAGACATTTCTGCAATATACTTTATGTGTCAAATCTTCTTTTAATAGAAAACAGGTTGTAAAGTTTCATTTAGCAATGCCCTAACTAAGCCCTGCCAGGGATCACACATGTGCTCAATGCAGTATTCAGAGGTGAAGCATTTATCAAATGGTTGTATCTCTGGTTTTATGCCACCTAGATAATATTATTGGTTAAAAACACACACACACAGTTGTGGTTGACTTCACACTATAGTAACACTGTAGTATCTGTGTTCTGTGTTACCTACAAAGTTGCTGTATATCTTATCTTTCGTGAATTGTTACATAATCCTGCTGTAACCACCGGCAAGTGTAGAGCCCAGTGACATTGTGACCTGTGAGTGCGGTGCGTATTCTTTGGGACCAATCTCTGAAAGCACTGGAGTACCGCCGGGCCAGGTGACCTGTTTGCTCCCTTTGGCAGGTCGGTGTGATGGGGAGTGGCGCTGTTACATACAACGTTCTGTAACTATGGTTTTGTGAGTGTATGAGGGGAAAAAAAATTAGGGTCTTTTTATGTAATTCTACTGGCATATCAATATATATAGCAACAATCCTGACAATAAAAAATGCCAAGTGAAACATGAAAGTGGCATAAGAAAGATTCTACACTAAGGCCTGATGTGTATCCAAGTGATGGAGCCTGCCAAGTATACATTCATCTGTAAGTTGATTCAATGTTACTATAGCATGCAGTCAACCATGATATTAGTATATCTATTATACCAGATATTTATACTTTAGTGAGCGGTCTACCGCCTGACAAGAACGCTATAACGTGATAATGTGCAATGTACACTGCTACACTTTGTACCACAGCCATCTCCTCAGGAAGAAGTGGAGCTCTGGATCACTGCAATGTACCCCACATCAGAATAAGACACCCAACGCCCCATTCTCTATACATCCCACCCTACAATAAGCGTGAAACTTCCCTATAACAGGTAACCCGATTCCCTGTGTCTGTAGCCAGCACTATATTCTCCATGCCATAGCACTGCCTGACCACACAGCACATTCTCCCCATGACATCGTCCTCCTGCTGATCTGCCTCGTCTCCCCAAACCACACAGCATGCCAGCTGGCAATATGATGGCGAATCTCTACAAGAGCTCTGTTCCTGTGACACCAACCTCCAAGGTGCCCACAGTGACCACATCCTCATACTGATCTGTCTCTGCAATTTCCTGGAAGCTAGCACCAAACTCTGACCTGTTGGCAAAGTGGAGACTCTGCTAGTCAAGGCCAATCAAGTACTATGGATATTGAGACAATAAAGTAATGGGACCTTTACTCTTCTATCCACCATCTTATAGCTTACAAAACTGAAAGAAATGCGTGAAGAAAAAACAGAACTCACATAAAAACACAAATCAGAAGGGAAGAGCCGGCAGAGCTGCTACTGGGAGATGCTTGAGGCGAGCGCTCAGTACTATGTTTTCCTTGAGCGAGCACATTTATTGTAGTGGATGATACCTTTCACTGCACATTCATAATAGATGAGCAGCCCAGACAGCTACTGTATTGCTTCTTCTTCATGAATATATCTTTCAGAAGAAATACTGCCATCCCACAAATGTGTTAAATGTTTAACGTCTGCATAAAACAGAAAACTTTTAGAGTCTCTTGTAATTCACTGTACACAGTGTTATATCCTTATTATCCTACATAGTTATGGTATCTATATTAGTCTGCATAGTTATTTTCAGCAATTTTCCTCAAAATAAGCACTAAATTCAATAATAATGACATTTCATAGATATCAGCTCCTGCACATGGCTCCCCTAGAAGTCTATAGGCCTCTACTCCTTCTATATATGTCTCTGTTCTCATAACTATACATACAGAATCAACTCATAGGTCCAGATCTGTACCATGAAGCTGTAGGGATTCATTGTACAGGCTCCTTGTACACGGCTCTATAGCGTCCACGAGGCCTATGGTCATTATGGAAATGCCAAGGGTAATAACTTCTATAGTGAATGTAGTAGATAAACTAGATGTAGGGATGAATGGTTGCAGTAAACTGAACTATAATATATATTGGTCTTAAAGAGGACCTATGAGCTCTCCTACATCTTTAGACAATCTGGCACTGTCTACAAGGCACTGCAGCGAGGTCCACAGGCCCAGATGGGCGGCTGTAAGGTCTGAACAGTGTGCTACCAGTTAAACTGCACTGGCAGTCACATGGTGCAGTACACAATGTGAACAAGCTGCAACAACACCCTGCCAGTTAACCTTACTGGACAGGTGCACAGTACAGCTGAAACAGCAAGGCTGCCAAGGGTTAACCTTCACCCCAGGTCAGCAACAAAACATGCTCCTGCAACAGCTAGGAGCTACAAAGTGAGAAGACAGTTAAATGGCTACTGATTCCCACTGGCAGGACCAAGGAATTCTACCTAGATCCCTAGAGACTGCTCCTACCATTAACAGGAACCTGGCCCTAACCTCCTGTCTCAAGGTACTTAGTGAAAGTGTGAGCACCGGGCAGGCGTCGGCTCATACCATATAAAGGCTAGTTCCCGCCCAACAGGGCGGTGGCCATGATGCCACCGATCATGCTCAGTATGGGCAACATGGGACTTAGCCTCTGAGCGGCTCCAAAAAGTCTGAGCATGCTCAGTAGGGAAAGAATGGCACTTAGCCTCTGAGCGGCTCCAAAATGTCTGAGCATGCTCAGTGGGCCGAAAGCTGGATTTAGACTCCAGACACCTCACTGCATGATGCCGAAGGCGAGGGTTGGACTGGCCCGCAGGTGGCGCTATGCGCTGGACGGGAAGCCTGCGGGACCCCATCCTAACATACAGACAGACATAGACTGTATACAGACAGACATAGACTGTGTACAGAAACTCTATTGACAAGGAGAATGATAAAAACCACTAGTCAATTGACAATTACCTTTCCAGGAAGAATAGCAGAGGAATGGTACAATAAAGAGTTCTAATAAAGGATAATACAATTTAGTGGGTAAAATAAATTTGATGAGTTTGTTCTTAAGGCTGCATGGTTGACCTATTACAGTAAATTGCCAAGTATGCGACCTCAAGCTGAGGCAACAGGAGATAAAGTAACACTTATGCAACTGCAATTTTGGCTTAGTGATCGCCAGGTGCACAGCAGTGTTCGCTCATTGGATACTGATAGCAGGTAGGCCATCCATGTCTGTCCTAAGACAGGTAAAACTAAACAAGCAATCTCCTTTAGGGGATTTATAAAACCGTCTGAAAGAGAAACAAACGGTCTTACTTGCCCACAATAATATTGTTGTATTTAGCTCTTTTTTTTAAGAAAAAAGTGTGCTTTTCTGGTTTCTAAATTTGGAATAAAGAATCTTCACAGCATAAAGTCAAGGTCAATGTATGCAATGGGAAAGCCAAGAAACGTGACTACTGCCATTTCCATGTAGCTATCCCAGAGCAGCAATTGTCACTTTGTGGCCCCCAGTAAATGGCTGTAATTCTTATGGTATATATAAGCCACATTTACAGTTCTTGCATTTCTCACAATATACAGCAGAGCGCTGAAGTACTTGGAGTTAACTTGTTCTCATTATTATGAGGCAGTGCTTGCCAGCAATAAGTATATGTTCCATTATGGAAACATGGCTTTTGTATCCAGCACAAGCGGCCAGATTCCATATGAAAATAATCTTTTTAGCACATCATTTTAATATATATATAAGAAATGACACACCGTTACTAGAGATGAGCGAACACTAAAATGTTCGAGGTTCGAAATTCGATTCGAACAGCCGCTCACTGTTCGAGTGTTCGAATGGGTTTCGAACCCCATTATAGTCTATGGGGAACATAAACTCGTTAAGGGGGAAACCCAAATTCGTGTCTGGAGGGTCACCAAGTCCACTATGACACCCCAGGAAATGATACCAACACCCTGGAATGACACTGGGACAGCAGGGGAAGCATGTCTGGGGGCATAAAAGTCACTTTATTTCATGGAAATCCCTGTCAGTTTGCGATTTTCGCAAGCTAACTTTTCCCCATAGAAATGCATTGGCCAGTGCTGATTGGCCAGAGTACGGAACTCGACCAATCAGCGCTGGCTCTGCTGGAGGAGGCGGAGTCTAAGATAGCTCCACACCAGTCTCCATTCAGGTCCGACCTTAGACTCCGCCTCCTCCGGCAGAGCCAGCGCTGATTGGCCGAAGGCTGGCCAATGCATTCCTATGCGAATGCAGACTTAGCAGTGCTGAGTCAGTTTTGCTCAACTACACATCTGATGCACACTCGGCACTGCTACATCAGATGTAGCAATCTGATGTAGCAGAGCCGAGGGTGCACTAGAACCCCTGTGCAAACTCAGTTCACGCTAATAGAATGCATTGGCCAGCGCTGATTGGCCAATGCATTCTATTAGCCCGATGAAGTAGAGCTGAATGTGTGTGCTAAGCACACACATTCAGCACTGCTTCATCAAGCCAATACAATGCATTAGCCAGTGCTGATTGGCCAGAGTACGGAATTCGGCCAATCAGCGCTGGCTCTGCTGGAGGAGGCGGAGTCTAAGATCGCTCCACACCAGTCTCCATTCAGGTCCGACCTTAGACTCCGCCTCCTCCGGCAGAGCCAGCGCTGATTGGCCGAAGGCTGGCCAATGCATTCCTATGCGAATGCAGACTTAGCAGTGCTGAGTCAGTTTTGCTCAACTACACATCTGATGCACACTCGGCACTGCTACATCAGATGTAGCAATCTGATGTAGCAGAGCCGAGGGTGCACTAGAACCCCTGTGCAAACTCAGTTCACGCTAATAGAATGCATTGGCCAGCGCTGATTGGCCAATGCATTCTATTAGCCCGATGAAGTAGAGCTGAATGTGTGTGCTAAGCACACACATTCAGCACTGCTTCATCAAGCCAATACAATGCATTAGCCAGTGCTGATTGGCCAGAGTACGGAATTCGGCCAATCAGCGCTGGCTCTGCTGGAGGAGGCGGAGTCTAAGATCGCTCCACACCAGTCTCCATTCAGGTCCGACCTTAGACTCCGCCTCCTCCGGCAGAGCCAGCGCTGATTGGCCGAAGGCTGGCCAATGCATTCCTATGCGAATGCAGACTTAGCAGTGCTGAGTCAGTTTTGCTCAACTACACATCTGATGCACACTCGGCACTGCTACATCAGATGTAGCAATCTGATGTAGCAGAGCCGAGGGTGCACTAGAACCCCTGTGCAAACTCAGTTCACGCTAATAGAATGCATTGGCCAGCGCTGATTGGCCAATGCATTCTATTAGCCCGATGAAGTAGAGCTGAATGTGTGTGCTAAGCACACACATTCAGCACTGCTTCATCAAGCCAATACAATGCATTAGCCAGTGCTGATTGGCCAGAGTACGGAATTCAGCCAATCAGCGCTGGCCAATGCATTCTATTAGCCCGATGAAGTAGAGCTGAATGTGTGTGCTAAGCACACACATTCAACACTGCTTCATCAAGCCAATACAATGCATTAGCCAGTGCTGATTGGCCAGAGTACGGAATTCGGCCAATCAGCGCTGGCTCTGCTGGAGGAGGCGGAGTCTAAGATCGCTCCACACCAGTCTCCATTCAGGTCCGACCTTAGACTCCGCCTCCTCCGGCAGAGCCAGCGCTGATTGGCCGAAGGCTGGCCAATGCATTCCTATGCGAATGCAGACTTAGCAGTGCTGAGTCAGTTTTGCTCAACTATACATCTGATGCACACTCGGCACTGCTACATCAGATGTAGCAATCTGATGTAGCAGAGCCGAGGGTGCACTAGAACCCCTGTGCAAACTCAGTTCACGCTAATAGAATGCATTGGCCAGCGCTGATTGGCCAATGCATTCTATTAGCCCGATGAAGTAGAGCTGAATGTGTGTGCTAAGCACACACATTCAGCACTGCTTCATCACGCCAATACAATGCATTAGCCAGTGCTGATTGGCCAGAGTACGGAATTCGGCCAATCAGCGCTGGCCAATGCATTCTATTAGCCCGATGAAGTAGAGCTGAATGTGTGTGCTAAGCACACACATTCAGCACTGCTTCATCAAGCCAATACAATGCATTAGCCAGTGCTGATTGGCCAGAGTACGGAATTCGGCCAATCAGCGCTGGCTCTGCTGGAGGAGGCGGAGTCTAAGATCGCTCCACACCAGTCTCCATTCAGGTCCGACCTTAGACTCCGCCTCCTCCGGCAGAGCCAGCGCTGATTGGCCGAAGGCTGGCCAATGCATTCCTATGCGAATGCAGACTTAGCAGTGCTGAGTCAGTTTTGCTCAACTACACATCTGATGCACACTCGGCACTGCTACATCAGATGTAGCAATCTGATGTAGCAGAGCCGAGGGTGCACTAGAACCCCTGTGCAAACTCAGTTCACGCTAATAGAATGCATTGGCCAGCGCTGATTGGCCAATGCATTCTATTAGCCCGATGAAGTAGAGCTGAATGTGTGTGCTAAGCACACACATTCAGCACTGCTTCATCAAGCCAATACAATGCATTAGCCAGTGCTGATTGGCCAGAGTACGGAATTCGGCCAATCAGCGCTGGCCAATGCATTCTATTAGCCCGATGAAGTAGAGCTGAATGTGTGTGCTAAGCACACACATTCAGCACTGCTTCATCAAGCCAATACAATGCATTAGCCAGTGCTGATTGGCCAGAGTACGGAATTCGGCCAATCAGCGCTGGCTCTGCTGGAGGAGGCGGAGTCTAAGGTCGGACCTGAATGGAGACTGGTGTGGAGCGATCTTAGACTCCGCCTCCTCCAGCAGAGCCAGCGCTGATTGGCCGAATTCCGTACTCTGGCCAATCAGCACTGGCTAATGCATTGTATTGGCTTGATGAAGCAGTGCTGAATGTGTGTGCTTAGCACACACATTCAGCTCTACTTCATCGGGCTAATAGAATGCATTGGCCAGCGCTGATTGGCCGAATTCCGTACTCTGGCCAATCAGCACTGGCTAATGCATTGTATTGGCTTGATGAAGCAGTGCTGAATGTGTGTGCTTAGCACACACATTCAGCTCTACTTCATCGGGCTAATAGAATGCATTGGCCAATCAGCGCTGGCCAATGCATTCTATTAGCGTGAACTGAGTTTGCACAGGGGTTCTAGTGCACCCTCGGCTCTGCTACATCAGATTGCTACATCTGATGTAGCAGTGCCGAGTGTGCATCAGATGTGTAGTTGAGCAAAACTGACTCAGCACTGCTAAGTCTCTGCATTCGCATAGGAATGCATTGGCCAGCCTTCGGCCAATCAGCGCTGGCTCTGCCGGAGGAGGCGGAGTCTAAGGTCGGACCTGAATGGAGACTGGTGTGGAGCGATCTTAGACTCCGCCTCCTCCAGCAGAGCCAGCGCTGATTGGTCGAGTTCCGTACTCTGGCCAATCAGCGCTGGCCAATGCATTCTATTAGCCCGATGAAGTAGAGCTGAATGTGTGTGCTTAGCACACACATTCAGCTCTACTTCATCAGGCTAATAGAATACATTGGCCAATCAGCGCTGGCCAATGCATTCTATTAGCTTGATGAAGCAGAGTGTGCACAAGGGTTCAAGTGCACCCTCGGCTCTGATGTAGCAGAGCTGAGGGTGCACAAGGGTTCAAGTGCACCCTCGGCTCTCCTACATCAGAGCCGAGGGTGCGCTTGAACCCTTGTGCACACTCTGCTTCATCAAGCTAATAGAATGCATTGGCCAGCACTGATTGGCCAGAGTACGGAATTCGGCCAATCAGCGCTGGCCAATGCATCCCTATGGGAAAAAGTTTATCTCACAAAAATCACAATTACACACCCGATAGAGCCCCAAAAAGTTATTTTTAATAACATTCCCCCCTAAATAAAGGTTATCCCTAGCTATCCCTGCCTGTACAGCTATCCCTGTCTCATAGTCACAAAGTTCACATTCTCATATGACCCGGATTTGAAATCCACTATTCGTCTAAAATGGAGGTCACCTGATTTCGGCAGCCAATGACTTTTTCCAATTTTTTTCAATGCCCCCAGTGTCGTAGTTCCTGTCCCACCTCCCCTGCGCTGTTATTGGTGCAAAAAAGGCGCCAGGGAAGGTGGGAGGGGAATCGAATTTTGGCGCACTTTACCACGTGGTGTTCGATTCGATTCGAACATGGCGAACACCCTGATATCCGATCGAACATGTGTTCGATAGAACACTGTTCGCTCATCTCTAACCGTTACGGCTTTCTAAAATGTTTACAGTGATCTCCATTTTGGGGTTGCTCCATGAGGCAGTCAGGACTGATTTTAGTAAGTGCAGCAATACACGTTAGTATGTCTTTCAGTATATGGACGCCAAGATATAAACAGTAAGCGGGCGCTAAGTAAAAATAGAGATGGGGACATTGGCATTACTGGCACTACCTTCCTAGTCTAAGCTACGACCACCAATTTCCTCTTTCCACTATATTTCAGTTGCAGTATAATCTAAAATAAGGTATACACACACAGTACCTTATATAAACCAGGGTTGTCGAGTACGAAAAAAGTAACTGACTCCGGTTTCAAAATAAAATTACTTATATTTAACGATATTAGACAATTATTGGTATCGTAGAGTTATTTACATGTCTGGCTTGCTGCATATTTTCTTTTATAGGGGTTCAATAAATGGCCTTTTTCCTGAATTAGAGGAATAACATCTACAATGGTATTTTTAGTGTCATTGCAAATATTACTGGGGAATACCATATTGAATACATTAACACTTTGTGTAGAAATAACACCTTGCCTTCCTGGCTTCTTCTCTAGTGCACTCCACAGGAGCTGCTGACCAGGTCTCTTTAAGTGTCAATACTCTTTCAATGTACCGCATGTTGATCCAACTGTACAAATTCATTGTACACAGAAGACATCTAATATATAAAGCAGTAACATACTCTGAAGCACTTTACATACTGTCATCAATCATTGTCCTAAGTAGAGCTCTTCTTACATATCAATATGTCTTGGAAGTATGGGAGAAAACCCATGCAAACACATTGAGAACATACAAACGCCAAACAGATCTTGCCTTTGGCTGGATTCAAGCCTAGGGCTCCAGCAGTGCAAGGTAACAGTCTGAGATACTGAACTACCTTCCGTGATAGAAGATGATTGTGAAAAGAAGGGTGGGACGTACTGAAATTCAACATGTCTGTGTTAGGGAATAACCAGATGATAATTCCCCAGAAGCTGCTGGTGAACCCTGGAGGGAGGGGCACAAGGGACAGTGAGCCCTAAACTGAAGCCCCCCGCTTGCCCTTCCTATTGCCAGACCCTATCCTAGGTAATAGGCGACAACCACGAAGACAATCCCTCCCTGAATACGTGAAACACAAAACGCAGACAAGACGTACAACAACAAAGGGAGGTCAGGTAGCCAGGGTTCGGTAACAAGAGAGCGATGCAGTGCCAAATCGGAGTCAAGAGAATAGTCAGTAGGAAAGCCAGAGGTCAAGGATTAGCATACAAGTAAATAACAGCAAGAGATACCAGAAAGCAAGGGCAATAAATGGCACCAGTGTGACTGTGAGCCAAGACTAAATAGGGGAGGAAGAACCCGCCCTGAACCTGATAGGAAGGAAAGCTGTCAATCACAGGCAAGACAGATTAACCACTTAATGGACCGAGGCAACATAGGCAGAAGATGGGTGTGGTTCAAATGCAATCACAGAACTAGAGCTGAGTTCACACAGTGCGACTAAAAACTTTAAGCAGATTATCAAACTGCACACGCCTCCTGCGCCGCAGCACACGAGCAGAGGGTGGCGCAGAGGCCCGAACAGGCAGAGATGTTACAGTCTGATCCTTTCTTCTCAAGGGAGAAAAGCCACTGCCAGAGGTGTGCAACAGTGACTTATTCCCCCTAAAAACACATGTATGTGTAATGGGGATGTGATGGAAGACATCTGTTCAGCTGACAGTTCTTTAAAAATGTATAGTCAGCTCTATGCTTTACTAATAAATACTGAAGATGACACATTTCTATTTGCAAAAAGATATTAAAAATCAAAAACAGTAAGGAGGAAGACACTTTGATATTTCTAGCAATTTTGCATCGGCACATCTATTGCAGTTTATTTTCTATGGATGCTAATATGTGGCTTTAAGTAAATCTCTATGCACAATGGTAAATTGGTGACACTGGTATGTAGGTACTACTGTATGTGCCCTAGTTTGTAGGTGTGAACACTATAATGTTAAAGAAGGAGGGGGTGACTAAACCCTTGTAATCCAAGAACACCCTAGCATTTATTACAACCAGAGATCATATTACGTTCACACAGAGTTTTTTGGTCAGTAATTTGGTCAGGAAACTGACTCAAATTACTCCTCCAAAAAACACCTCACCATACAGTTCTATGGCGAGGCGTTTTTAGGAGGAGGAATTTGAGTCAGTTTCCTGACCAAAAAACTCTGTGTGAACTTTAGTGGTGGGGCCAATGTAATAAAGGATGGAGTTATGGAAAGGATAAATCTATAAAATATGACTGCAGTAGATGTTTCTATACCACCATACACAACGCTCCCTAACAGCTGGCTACATATTATTCCATGCATCGCTGCTACAATGTACTGAAATCTTTGTTCATGAAAAGAGATTCATAGATTATACAATACCACCTAGAAGATAAAGCAAGCCATTGTAAAAGCGTACTTACTGAAAAGTCGTCTTCAGGGAATAATACAAGATCTTTTAGAGGGTCGTTGGAATAACTATTTTCTAGCTCTGTAATGGCGGACTCGTAATCCAATGGCTCTAGGAGTTTAGGCTTTTCATGCTGCAAAATAAAATACACCATGTTTTATAGTCGAGGTAGAAAAGCACAAGAAATAGTTACAAAATACTGTAAACTTTCAGCCAAATACTCAAATGCTATTAGCTTATGCCGCCCATCACTTAATTCAGAAGGAGCTTTATTCATGGAGCCCTGACGAATTATTCATTAATTATATGTGTACTGTTATAGGACAGGATTTTCAGCAAGATCTTACTGTTATTACATGTATCGTATGAGTCACGGATACTATTAATAGAACAGGCCTCTAACAACCACCTATTCATTTGCATTAAATACCTGGGTTGTCACTATGGTCACATCACATGATTAATGATAGCTAAATTATACCCAATAATAATATGGCAATGGTAACATGTATATTGGTAGTGTGACAACTGACTATAGCATGATAAGATTTTTATAGTCACAATTTGGAAAAACATGAGTACAGGCCTTGTAAGTGAAACGTTCTGCTGTTGCTGGAAATACAGCCTCCGGGCTTGTGTTAACCACAAAAAAAGGAGAGGATGTGGAGCTGTGTATGTAGAGATTAAACCGCTTCACAATTCAGTTAAAATTAATAATCCTTAAAGCAAAAAGTTTCAAACAGCATTACATTAAACTAAACGGAAAGGCACCTACATATTTTAGTCATAACCAAGTCCATAAAAAGTGAACCCAATAAAAAGTTCAGACGCATGAGGCCTAACATAAGCCTGCTCCGAAGAAGAAAGAACCACAAAACTTCCCTTACCCTCCAAGTTGGAAGGATCTACAAGTGTTAATGACCAATAGACGTCCCTTGCTAGTGCTATGGGTATTACATTTCTAAACTCTTATGGAAGACCAATAAACAAGTGAAGGCTCACACTGTCCTGCAGGAGAGCAGGTGATCCCCCCAATAGGCCCCTGAAACAGGTGGGCCCTCAGCTCACCCTGGCATGGCAAAGCAAACTCATTGTACTTCATACTCATTATACAGCTTCTTACCAGATAATGTGTTGGTATAATATACTGGGCAGATTATTTAAGAAACTAAGCAGTTTACTTTTATATTTTGAGATGCTGAAATGACATCTAGGAGAAGACTCAGGCCAACCAGTATCCTTCCTCCCTGGGCCCCATGTTCACAACTGCATTACAGAGACCCCAATAACCAGTCATCCTGCAGCTTCTTGCTACTGCCTGAGGTCTACAACTGTGTGGGCACATATCCTTGGCTCGCAGAGTTAAATGGGCCCTAGTTCAATGCAAGAGCCAAGCAGAAAGATACAGATAGAAACAAACAAACAGAGACAAGTATTAGGTATTCCAATATGTCTTTATAGTGCACAGTATCGAAAATAGTGTTATTTATAACATACGCTGAACACTGTAAAAAAACAAAAAAAAAGCATAATATGAAAATCATAATAACAATAAAAAGTGAACAAAAAGTCATACATGTTAAAAATTTGTGGCAATAAAAACTACAACTTGCCTCGCAAAAAGAGAGATCTTACATAACTCCATCAATCAAACAGTAAAATAGTTACAAGTATCAGAATACGGTGACCACAGTAAAATCGTTTGTTTTTGGAAAATATTATTCAGCAATAGCGATAAAACATAATAAAACCAATATATATGTGGTATCGCCGATCTGGTATTGCTGTAATGGTAATGACCTGCTGGACAAAGTTGCCACGTTATGGAGCGTGAGCACTGTGATAACAAAATGCCAAAATATTAGAATTGAACATGGACCCCTGAAAAGTGTTTCTTAAAGATAATCAAAACATTATATGTACCCCAAAATGGTGCCAAATGAAATTACAACTTGTCACGCAAAGAATAAGCCTTCACATAGCTATGTCGGTAGAAATATAAACAAGTTATGCAATTTGGAAGGATTTACTTTATTGGAATACCCATCTGCTGCCTGGCTCTTCCACCAGAAGACAACAACAGAGCTGCAGGAATGTGTGGGGAAACACCGGAGTATCAGGGACAGGTGAGTATTGTTTTATTTTCACCCTACGCCAATTTAAAAATATAATTTGGGTGTCCATTTAAGCTAGGACAACCCCTTTAACACCCCAAAATTACTCTGTGTCATTAAAGGGTTAGATAAATGATATAATATCTCTAATCTTTAGCTAGCCATAAGACGTGTGCATCTAAGAGTAAGAAACTCAAGTGCATGTAAAGTTCTGTCAATTAGCAAAAACTCATCCGCCACGATTATGACGGGTACTTTGGGTCTATTCACATGTTCCAATAACTCAGTTCTGTTATTGAGCTGATCAATGATGAGGATGGGAGTTGTTGTGCCCTATTCATCATATATTGATGGCCTACTGTACCTTTACATTGTGCTTGAAGGGTATGTCAGCGGCATATAGAGGAAAACATTAAAGTAAATTTATGACTCTTTCACGTTGGCCATTATTATTTTACTGTGATGGTATAACGTATGGTAAGCCATTAATGGTAATCCAGCATCTCCAAGTCATGGACTCCACAGTCACTACTATCTTAAGGGAATGACTTTATAAAGGATAGCCTATGGGTTCACAGAAGACGTACATTAGATTAGATAGAGTACAAGTAGAGTAATAAGATCAGATACATTATAATATCATCGTTATTCATTCATTTTACAGAGCAATACGCCTAAAGGAACAACATTTCCAGTGAACAAAGTATGATGTATGTATGTTACATTGTAGCAGCCTTTGCTTCCCTAGTGCTTCAGATTCATTATAGCTATAGCTAAACAGCGCACAATGACTTCAAAGGGGATATCCATAAAAATATAAGCCTTGGCTTCTTCCAGCACCAGAGAAACACTTACACAATTATTGCTAACTGGAGACAAAGGAATGAGGTAAGAAATTACTAAGCTTAATATGTCAAAAGGGCCAGGAGCAAAACAGTACAGACATGTAATAATACAGGTGCGAACTGCTCATGGAAGCTGCCAACTATAAAGTGCAGTATAAATGTTTATCCTAAACCATACAGGTACAACCAACCTAATATATGGCTAATAAAAACAAGTGTCAACACACAGAATGATCAGTCCTGATCTTTAGAGATAGTTGACCCTTGATCAGATTGCATTCACCCCAACATGCATTTTGGCAGATTGCCTTTGTCTAGGAGGTGTTAAATGCCATCTGCCAAAACGTGTGTGGACATCATCTGATCAAGGGTCACTTGTCTTATGGAACGGCAGAACACATTCTAGAATCATAATTTCATTTTACCAAATAAGACATGTCCAATGTGCTGACCAATCTTTAATGTTTTATGTGAAATAAGTTTGTGCACAACTTTGAGACTACTGCAAAAATATCATGCATCAACTACAGGGGTTGTCCAGGTTTAGAAAATTCATGTTATTGAACGTATGAAGAAAAGTTATATAATGTTCTGATGTTCTGAACCACTTTTTGTATCAATTTCTTGTATTTGTTTATTTTTTCTAGATCTCTACTTCCTTTATTTCTTTGCTTCCAGTGGGTAAAAAAACAGTCTATAGTCAAGTGATATCCGGTCCATGGTCATGTAATATCCAGTCCATGGTCATGTGATATCCGGTCCACGGTCATGTGATGGACACAGAGGTGCACAGCTTGTCATAGTCACAGCACAGTAATCCAGCAACCACTTTAAGGGGGTGTTCACGCTTGCGCCCACTGAGTCTCCATCCTATTCCCCAGGCAAACTGCATAGGGGACGTCCTCCCAGCAGTCAGTTTTAAAACCCATTCGTGTGAATCGGTTTTTAAAGCAAACCGCCGATGTCCATATGCAGCCTTTTTTTTGGACGGACACAAAGTCCTGCATGTCTGGCGGGCGGACTCGGGCGCAAGTGTGAATGCCCCTCAGCAGCCATTAATGAATACAAAAAACAGATGCAAAGGAATAGCCAAATTTTTACTTAAAAAACTAAAATAGTTATGCAAACTGTCAGCGGGAGAAAGAGATAGATATATTTAATGCAGGATTTCTTCTCTTACTATCCAACCACTGCCTACAGCAGAGAGACTGTTCATGGTAGTCTGCAGCGGGGAGGACAAAGCCTGCATGGAATATATTACAGTCCTGGTGGGGCTAAAAGTGATGCAAATCAGGATCACAATTCTTTAAAATAGTGAATTATTAGAATAAACTGCACATCCCTGAATCAGTACCAGTATAAAAAATAAGCAGGTGTACTACACCTACAGCTATATACCTAGTCTCATGTTACTGTGCTTTTTCAGCACGTCAGGTTTACATAGGGTTGAATAGGCGATAACGTGAAGAATAGACTAATAGTGTATCCGACTTAGAAGCTGCAGCAAAGCTGATATTGAAGACTCAGAGACTCAGCGATGAAATAGTCTGTACTATACTACAGACAGTAAAGAAAATAGTGAATTCCGTGTAAACTGAGAGTGTGGAGGAGTCATGGAGGGACACATCCTCCTTCTGCATCTCTGGAATGTGCAACCAGCACATATGGCAGAAGAGAACAGAGACAATTCTGGCGCCCCTCCAGCACATGGCTTTACTGAGCATTAAAGTTAATATTGCATATCACAGCTATTAAATTATTCCCCTAATGATAGAACTGGTAAAACAGTTAAACACTTGCCATGTGCTTCTGCCATATGCGTAGGTGAAGCAATTGGAAAATACAAGCTAGCACTCAGTGTTATGAAACAATATCTTACTAGCATAGCCTTAATGCACTCAGTGTGAGGCGGCTACACTCAGTAAGACAGTAGGGAAAAATGTATTCCCCATATTACCTAATAGACGGTAAATAGGGATACTGAGGCCTTGGGACAAGGTACTAGGGCTATGTAGCCATATAGCGTTGAAAAATCGAGAAGTGTTCTATGTAATTCTTGGCATGGGTTTAGTATTAGAAATACTTACCACTTGTAGACATCCCATGGTGTTTTCTACAATATCAGTTTTCTTGGCAGAGAAGACAACAGCTGGGATTTCCCCCCCAAAAAAATGACTATGATATTATATGACTTGGGGAAACTGTTTCTAAGAGTAGAGAGTCTCTTAAGCCAGGTAATGCTTCCTGGGAAAAAATCTATGCAGATTAGCCCTTTCTTAAGATGAAAGTAAACCATCTCTGTAGTGCCACCTAGAGGAGGTTGCTACTAGAGATGAGCGAATAGTATTTGATCGAATACCTCGCTCGCATAGGAATGCGTGTAAGCGGCCGAACACCAAGGGGTTAAGCGCAGTGAATATTCGATGCGCTTAACCCCTTGGTGTTCGGCCGCTTACACGCATTCCTATGGGAGCGAGGTATTCAATCAAATACTATTCGCTCATCTCTAGTTGCTACCCTACGCCTATTAGCATCATTTAACCACTGCTCGGTGAGGTGGTTAAGGCTATTTTGGGGTCGCTTGCGCACTTCCAAGACTGCTTCTTTCATCTAGAAGAGATCTAATCTGTATGAGATCTTGTATGTGACATTTTGTGGGTTCACTGAAATTTCTAGCTAGTTTTTCAGATGTGAAAATCCCACAATTCTCCATAAAAAAAAGAACAGATAAGTTTTTATGCAGACAACACACAAATCCATCCTACCACAAAACCTTAGGGCTGAGCCACAGGCTAATATTTTTTATAAGCAGGCATACTGTCTGGTGGTCAGATAGATTTAGAGCCTGCCTATTGGATATTATAGTGAATGGTCAAGCACTTTGAGCTTGTTATAAATCTATTACCATGGGTTGTAAAAAGTGGGCAGCATTTCAGACAAGGACTGCCAATAGCATTGCTAGGTGAGATAATAACTGGAATCCCGCTCGATCCTTGTAATTAAAGGGGGACTAAGAAATACATTTTCTATTATACAGAAGACAAATATATAACTAAAAAGACAAAAACGTAAACACAAGACAATTAGAACATCACGTCCGAAAAACCACAGAGATAGTAACATCAGCTAAAATTCTGTGTAGTCTGCAGAAGTGGTTTGAGACTGGCACCTCAGTTAAGCAATGGATGTCTAACTATCTAATACAAAGTACAATTCATTCTAAAAGAATGAACACAAAGTCCTGCATGTACGACTTTGAGTTTGTACAAAAAAAACCTGTTTCCAGCAAATGAATGGGTTTTAAAGGTGAACGGCTTGTTCCCTGTCCAGTTTTCCTGGGGTTTAGGACGGAAACCCCTGGGTGGACAGCAGCAGTAGTGTGAACCCAGCAAAAGGATGCAGCAAAAACTACAGCGTTTTAGATTGCCCACAAAGTGGATGGGATTCTAGGGAACCCTGTCTGCACATTGCAGATAAATAGGCGCAGTGGAAATGCTGAGATTTCCTAAAACATTGCAGCTTTGGAAATCACAGCTTATCAATTATAACTATGGAAACACTGACAATTTCTGAAGCAGAAAGTCCACAGAGGGAACCCCAGTTAAAAAGACTTTTGCGAAAAATTGTGATGCATTGCCGCAGCACTTTTTCCTGCATCACTTTTTTGCTGCAGCCCACTACTTAGCCTTCATCATAACTCTGCAGGGTGGTAATCCTTTCAATCATCAAATCCCGCCAAGGACAAAAAACCATCTGCAAGAAGTTTGTATGTTCTCCCTGTGTTTGCATGGATTTCCATCCCATATTCCAAAAAAGACATACTGATAGGGAAAAATGTACATTGTGAGCTCTATGTGGGGCTCACAATCTACATTTAAAAAAACCCAAAAAAACAAAAAAACAAGTGTAATTGTCTTTAACTTGAATCTAATAACTTCCTGCACTGTGATATTGCAAAACAATAGCCGTAGAAAGCCATTGAAATAGTCATGTTAAAGATGGCTGAAACTGTTCATTTAATGCTGTTAAACTTGGCTACATATATAGCTATCCAGCCATTCATACAAGTGCTAAGACTGTGGCAGGATAGGGAATAAATGTCTGTTGACCATTGGGACCGTCACGGTCACAGATCACCCTGTTTAAATGTAGATGTGGTTGAGCATAAGCCCTGACACTCCATTCAACTCTATGGAATCTGCCAAAGATAGTTGGGCACTTTATTCAAGAATCTTTGCAGTCCTGTATAACTGAAATTCACAACCACCTTTCTCGTGGTCAGGGTTATCCCTGAGTTTAGACCCACATCAGAAATTGATGTCCTATACTGTATATAGGAGATATATCTTGTTTGTGGCACATCCCCTTTAAGAAATGCTCTTTAATTTTAGGGTATATTTCTAACATGCTGCAAAAGCTTCCTAGGGAACTAGCAATAAATAATACAAGTACTGATGTGTAATTCCATTACACTTCTAGTACTTGTAGTAACTAGAGATGAGCGAACAGTGTTCTATCGAACTCATGTTCGATCGGATATTAGGCTGTTCGGCATGTTCGAATCGAATCGAACACCGCGTGGTAAAGTGCGCCATTACTCGATTCCCCTCCCACCTTCCCTGGCGCCTTTTTTGCTCCAATAACAGCGCAGGGTAGGTGGGACAGGAACTACGACACCGGTGACGTTGAGAAAAGTAGGCAAAACCCATTGGCTGCCAAAAACATGTGACCTCTAATTTAAAAGAACAGCGCCGCCCAGGTTCGCGTCATTCTGAGCTTGCAATTCACCGAGGACGGAGGTTTCCGTCCAGCTAGCTAGGGCTTAGATTCTGGGTAGGCAGGGACAGGCTAGGATAGGAAGGAGAAGACAACCACAACAGCTCTTGTAAGAGCTAAATTCCAGGGAGAAGCTTGTCAGTGTAACGTGGCACTGACGGGCTCAATCGCCGCAACCCAGCTTTCCCAGGATCCTGAATGGAATACACTGTCAGTGTATTCCCGTATACCCGATATATACCCCCGATACCCGTTCCAACGGTGTGCCCCCCCACCTTCACCCCAGAAATACCCTGCAAGTCCCCTAGCAATAGAATTGGGGCTATATACACCCACTATTTTTGCTACTGCCATATAGTGCCATTGTCTGACTGGGAATTCAAAGAATATATTGGGGTTACGTGCACCCACAATTTTTACTACTGGTATACAGTGCCAGTTTCTGACTGGGAATTCAAAGAATATATTGGGGTTATAAATACCCTCATTTCTTGCTACTGCCATATAGTGCCAGTTTCTGACTGGTAATTCAAAGAATATATTGGGGTTATAAATACCCTCATTTCTTACTACTGGTATATAGTGCCATTGTCTGACTGGGAATTCAAAGAATATATTGGGGTTACGTGCACCCACAATTTTTACTACTGGTATACAGTGCCAGTTTCTGACTGGGAATTCAAAGAATATATTGGGGTTACAAATACCCTCATTTCTTGCTACTGCCATATATTGCCAGTTTCTGACTGGTAATTCAAAGAATATATTGGGGTTACGCGCACCCACAATTTTTACTACTGGTATACAGTGCCATTGTCTGACTGGGAATTCAAACAATATATTGGGGTTATAAATACCCT
The DNA here is from genome assembly GCF_031893055.1 of Leptodactylus fuscus. NCBI lineage: Eukaryota > Metazoa > Chordata > Amphibia > Anura > Leptodactylidae > Leptodactylus > Leptodactylus fuscus. Next base: position 177,147,561 of record NC_134267.1, on the reverse strand, counting down.
CATTTCTTGCTACTGCCATATAGTGCCAGTTTCTGACTGGGAATTCAAAGAATATATTGGGTTAAGTGCACCCACAATTTTTACTACTGGTATACAGTGCCATTGTCTGACTGGGAATTCAAAGAATATATTAGGGTTATAAATACCCTCATTTCTTGCTACTGGTATATAGTGCCATTGTCTGACTGGGAATTCAAAGAATATATTGGGGTTACGTGCACCCACAATTTTTACTACTGGTATACAGTGCCAGTTTCTGACTGGGAATTCAAAGAATATATTGGGGTTACAAATACCCTCATTTCTTGCTACTGCCATATAGTGCCAGTTTCTGACTGGTAATTCAAAGAATATATTGGGGTTACGTGCACCCACAATTTTTACTACTGGTATACAGTGCCAGTTTCTGACTGGGAATTCAAAGAATATATTGGGGTTACAAATACCCTCATTTCTTGCTACTGCCATATAGTGCCAGTTTCTGACTGGTAATTCAAAGAATATATTGGGGTTATAAATACCCTCATTTCTTGCTACTGGTATATAGTGCCATTGTCTGACTGGGAATTCAAAGAATATATTGGGGTTACGTGCACCCACAATTTTTACTACTGGTATACAGTGCCAGTTTCTGACTGGGAATTCAAAGAATATATTGGGGTTACAAATACCCTCATTTCTTGCTACTGCCATATAGTGCCAGTTTCTGACTGGTAATTCAAAGAATATATTGGGGTTACGTGCACCCACAATTTTTACTACTGGTATACAGTGCCAGTTTCTGAATGGGAATTCAAAGAATATATTGGGGTTACAAATACCCTCATTTCTTGCTACTGCCATATAGTGCCAGTTTCTGACTGGTAATTCAAAGAATATATTGGGGTTATAAATACCCTCATTTCTTGCTACTGGTATATAGTGCCATTGTCTGACTGGGAATTCAAAGAATATATTGGGGTTACGTGCACCCACAATTTTTACTACTGGTATACAGTGCCAGTTTCTGACTGGGAATTCAAAGAATATATTGGGATTACAAATACCCTCATTTCTTGCTACTGCCATATAGTGCCAGTTTCTGACTGGTAATTCAAAGAATATATTGGGGTTATAAATACCCTCATTTCTTGCTACTGGTATATAGTGCCATTGTCTGACTGGGAATTCAAAGAATATATTGGGGTTACGTGCACCCACAATTTTTACTACTGGTATACAGTGCCAGTTTCTGACTGGGAATTCAAAGAATATATTGGGGTTACAAATACCCTCATTTCTTGCTACTGCCATATAGTGCCAGTTTCTGACTGGTAATTCAAAGAATATATTGGGGTTACGTGCACCCACAATTTTTACTACTGGTATACAGTGCCATTGTCTGACTGGGAATTCAAAGAATATATTGGGGTTATAAATACCCTCATTTCTTGCTACTGCCATATAGTGCCAGTTTCTGACTGGGAATTCAAAGAATATATTGGGGTTATAAATACCCTCATTTCTTGCTACTGGTATATAGTGCCATTGTCTGACTGGGAATTCAAAGAATATATTGGGGTTACGTGCACCCACAATTTTTACTACTGGTATACAGTGCCAGTTTCTGACTGGGAATTCAAAGAATATATTGGGGTTACAAATACCCTCATTTCTTGCTACTGCCATATAGTGCCAGTTTCTGACTGGGAATTCAAAGAATATATTGGGGTTACGTGCACCCACAATTTTTACTACTGGTATACAGTGCCATTGTCTGACTGGGAATTCAAAGAATATATTGGGGTTATAAATACCCTCATTTCTTGCTACTGCCATATAGTGCCAGTTTCTGACTGGGAATTCAAAGAATATATTGGGGTTACGTGCACCCACAATTTTTACTACTGGTATACAGTGCCATTGTCTGACTGGGAATTCAAAGAATATATTGGGGTTATAAATACCCTCATTTCTTGCTACTGGTATATAGTGCCATTGTCTGACTGGGAATTCAAAGAATATATTGGGGTTACGTGCACCCACAATTTTTACTACTGGTATACAGTGCCAGTTTCTGACTGGGAATTCAAAGAATATATTGGGGTTACAAATACCCTCATTTCTTGCTACTGCCATATAGTGCCAGTTTTTGACTGGTAATTCAAAGAATATATTGGGGTTACGTGCACCCACAATTTTTACTACTGGTATACAGTGCCAGTTTCTGACTGGGAATTCAAAGAATATATTGGGGTTACAAATACCCTCATTTCTTGCTACTGCCATATAGTGCCAGTTTCTGACTGGGAATTCAAAGAATATATTGGGGTTATAAATACCCTCATTTCTTGCTACTGGTATATAGTGCCATTGTCTAACTGGGAATTCAAAGAATATATTGGGGTTACGTGCACCCACAATTTTTACTACTGGTATACAGTGCCAGTTTCTGACTGGGAATTCAAAGAATATATTGGGGTTACAAATACCCTCATTTCTTGCTACTGCCATATAGTGCCAGTTTCTGACTGGTAATTCAAAGAATATATTGGGGTTACGTGCACCCACAATTTTTACTACTGGTATACAGTGCCATTGTCTGACTGGGAATTCAAAGAATATATTGGGGTTATAAATACCCTCATTTCTTGCTACTGCCATATAGTGCCAGTTTCTGACTGGGAATTCAAAGAATATATTGGGGTTATAAATACCCTCATTTCTTGCTACTGGTATATAGTGCCATTGTCTGACTGGGAATTCAAAGAATATATTGGGGTTACTTGCACCCACAATTTTTACTACTGGTATACAGTGCCAGTTTCTGACTGGGAATTCAAAGAATATATTGGGAATACAAATACCCTCATTTCTTGCTACTGCCATATAGTGCCAGTTTCTGACTGGTAATTCAAAGAATATATTGGGGTTACGTGCACCCACAATTTTTACTACTGGTATACAGTGCCATTGTCTGACTGGGAATTCAAAGAATATATTGGGGTTATAAATACCCTCATTTCTTGCTACTGGTATATAGTGCCATTGTCTGACTGGGAATTCAAAGAATATATTGGGGTTACGTGCACCCACAATTTTTGCTACTGGTATATAGTGCCAATTTCTAACTGGGAATTCAAAATGCGCAAGGCTCCCGGAAAGGGACGTGGACGAGGCCGTGGGCGAGGTCGGGGGAATGGTTCTGGGGAGCAAGGTAGCAGTGAAGCCACAGGGCGTCCCGTGCCTACTCCTGTGGGGCAGCAAGCATTGCGCCACTCCACAGTGCCAGGGTTGCTTGCCACATTAACTAAACTGCAGGGTACAAACCTTAGTAGGCCCGAGAACCAGGAACAGGTCTTGCAATGGCTGTCAGAGAACGCTTACAGCACATTGTCCAGCAGCCAGTCAGACTCTGCCTCCTCTCCTCCTATTACCCAACAGTCTTGTCCTCCTTCCTCCCAAAATTCCCAAGCTTCACAGAACAATAACCCCAACTGTCCCTGCTCCCCAGAGCTGTTCTCCGCTCCTTTCATTGTCCCTCAACCTGCCTCTCCACGTCACGATTCCACGAACCTAACAGAGGAGCATCTGTGTCCAGATGCTCAAACACTAGAGTCTCCTCCATCTCCGTTCGATTTGGTGGTGGATGACCAGCAACCCACCCTCATCGACGATGATGTGACGCAGTTGCCGTCAGGGCATCCAGTTGACCGGCGCATTGTGCGGGAGGAGGAGATGAGATAGGAGTTGGAAGAGGAAGTGGTGGATGATGAGGACACTGACCCGACCTGGACAGGGGGGATGTCAAGCGGGGAAAGTAGTGTGGATGTTGAGGCAAGTGCAGCACCAAAAAGGGTAGCTAGAGGCAGAGGCAGAGGTCAGCAGCTTAGGCGAAGCCAGGCCACACCCGGAATCTCCCAAGATGTTCCAGTTCGTACCCAGCCCCGAAAAACTCCCACCTCGAGGGCACGTTTCTCAAAGGTGTGGAGTTTTTTCAAGGAATGCGCCGAGGACAGATATAGTGTTGTCTGCACAATTTGCCTCTCGAAATTGATTAGGGGCTCTGAGAAGAGCAACCTGTCCACCACTTCAATGCACCGTCATTTGGAATCCAAGCACTGGAATCAGTGGCAGGCAGCAACGGCAGGACAAAGGCCGCCTGCCGTTCACGCCACTGCCACTGCCTCTGCCACTGCCTCTGCCTCTGCCACTGCCACTGCTGACTGTGCTGGCGATGCACTCCAGAGGACGAGCCAGGACACCACTTCATCTGCCTCCGCCACTTTGTTGACTTCTCCCTCATCCTCCCCTGTTCCTGTCTTATCTCCTTCTCCTGCACCATCAAAGGCACCATCAGGCGCTTCTTTACAACAACCCACCATCTCTCAGACATTGGAGCGGCGGCAGAAATACACTGCTAACCACCCACACGCGCAAGCCTTGAACGCCAACATCGCTAAACTGCTGGCCCAGGAGATGTTGGCGTTCCGGCTTGTTGAAACTCCCACCTTCCTGGACCTGATGGCAACTGCGGCACCTCGCTATGCCGTCCCTAGCCGTCACTACTTCTCCCGGTGTGCCGTCCCCGCCTTGCACCAGCACGTGTCACTCAACATCAGGCGGGCCCTTAGTTCCGCGCTTTGCACAAAGGTCCACTTGACCACCGACGCGTGGACAAGTGCATGCGGACAGGGACGCTACATTTCACTGACGGCACACTGGGTGAATGTAGTTGAGGCTGGGACTGCTTCCCAAACTGGCCCGGTGTACCTCGTCTCCCCGCCTAACATTCCTGGCAGGGACACGAGAAGAACACCCCCCTCCTCCTCCTCCTCTACCGCCTCCTCCTCCGCCACCGCCTCCTCCTCCGCCACCGCCTCCTCCTCCGCTGTTAGATTGACCCCAGCTACGAGTTGGAAACGTTGCAGCACTGGCGTTGGTAGACGTCAGCAGGCTGTGCTGAAGCTGATCAGCTTGGGGGACAGACAGCACACTGCCTTCGAGGTGAGGGATGCCCTCCTCGATGAGACGGCAATATGGTTTGAGCCGCTGCACCTGGGCCCAGGCATGGTCGTTTGTGATAACGGCCGGAACCTGGTAGCAGTTCTGGAGCTTGCCGGACTCCAACATGTTCCATGCCTGGCCCACGTCTTCAACCTAGTGGTGCAACGTTTCCTAAAGAGCTACCCCAATGTTCCAGAGCTACTGGTGAAAGTGCGGCGCATGTGCGCCCACTTTCGCAAGTCGACAGTAGCCGCTGCTAGCTTAAAATCTCTCCAGCAACGCCTGCATGTGCCACAACACCGGCTTTTGTGCGACGTCCCCACACGCTGGAACTCAACGTTTCAGATGTTGAATAGAGTGGTTGAGCAGCAGAGACCTTTGATGGAATACCAGCTACAAAACCCTAGGGTGCCACAAAGTCAGCTGCCTCAGTTTCTCATCCATGAGTGGCCATGGACATCAGGGATAACTCAGATCACACAGAGGAGTCAGGGATAGCATCCGATCCGTCACAGCTGGAGAGTAGGTCCACACATCTGTCCGCTTCATCGCGTTTAATGGAGGAGGAGGAGGAGGAGGAGGAGGAAGAAGAGTTGTCCGATGATGTGATGGTGATACAGGAGGCTTCCGGGCAACTTCGAATCGTCCCATTGTTGCAGCGCGGATGGGTAGACATGGAGGATGAGGAGGAAATGGAGATTGAACTTTCCGGTGGGGCCAGAGGAGTCATGCCAACTAACACTGTGGCAGACATGGCTGAGTTCATGTTGGGGTGCTTTACAACCGACAAGCGTATTGTCAAAATCATGGAGGACAACCAGTACTGGATCTTTGCTATCCTTGACCCCCGGTATAAAAACAACATCTCGTCTTTTATTCCGGTAGAGGGGAGGGCCAATCGCATCAATGCTTGCCACAGGCAATTGGTGCAGAATATGATGGAGATGTTTCCAGCATGTGACGTTGGCGGCAGGGAGGACAGTTCCTCCAGTAGGCGACCAAGTTCTCACCGGTCCACACAAACGAGGGGCACACTGTCTAAGGTCTGGGACACCTTGATGGCACCCCCTCGCCAAAGTGCCGCCACAGAGGGTCCTAGTGTCACCAGGCGTGAGAAGTATAGGCGCATGTTGCGGGAATACCTTTCCGACCACAGCCCTGTCCTCTCCGACCCCTCTGCGCCCTACACGTATTGGGTGTCGAAGTTGGACCTGTGGCTTGAACTTGCCCTATATGCCTTGGAGGTGCTGTCCTGTCCTGCCGCCAGCGTCCTATCTGAGAGGGTGTTCAGTGCAGCCGGTGGCATCATCACTGACAAGCGCACCCGTCTGTCAGCTGAGAGTGCCGACCGGCTCACTTTGATAAAAATGAACCACCACTGGATAGAGCCTTCATTTTTGTGCCCACCTGTGTAAAGCACCCCAACATGAAACTCCATGTCTGTACTCAACCTCTCCAATTCCTCCGCATCCTCATACTCATCCACCATAAGCGTTGCACAATTCTGCTAATACTAGGCTCCCTCCAACATGATTTCCCCCAACTCTGCTGGTTAGAGGCTCCCTCCACCCTGATTTCCACCAACTCTGCTGGTTAGAGGCTCCCTCCACCCTGCTTTCCCACAACTCTGCTGGTTAGAGGCTCCCTCCACCATGAATTTGCCCAAACTGGGCTGGTTAGAGGCTCCCTCCACCATGAATTGGTCCAAACTGGGGTTTTTAGAGGCTCCCTCCACCATGAATTTGCCAAAACTGGGCTGTTTAGAGGCTCCCTCCACCATGAATTGGTCCAAATTGGGGTTTTTAGAGGCTCCCTCCACCATGAATTTGCCCAAACTGGGCTGGTTAGAGGCTCCCTCCACCATGAATTGGTCCAAACTGGGCTGGTTAGAGGCTCCCTCCACCATGAATTGGTCCAAATTGGGGTTTTTAGAGGCTCCCTCCACCATGAATTGGTCCAAACTGGGCTGTTTAGAGGCTCCCTCCACCATGAATTGGTCCAAACTGGGGTTTTTAGAGGCTCCCTCCACCATGAATTGGTCCAAACTGGGCTGGTTAGAGGCTCCCTCCACCATGAATTGGTCCAAACTGGGTTTTTTAGAGGCTCCCTCCACCATGAATTGGTCCAAACTGGGGTTTTTAGAGGCTCCCTCCACCATGAATTGGTCCAAACTGGGGTTTTTAGAGGCTCCCTCCACCATGAATTGGTCCAAACTGGGGTTTTTAGAGGCTCCCTCCACCATGAATTGGTCCAAACTGGGCTGGTTAGAGGCTCCCTCCACCATGAATTTGCCCAAACTGGGCTGTTTAGAGGCTCCCTCCACCATGAATTGGTCCAAACTGGGCTGGTTAGAGGCTCCCTCCACCATGAATTGGTCCAAACTGGGTTTTTTAGAGGCTCCCTCCACCATGAATTGGTCCAAACTGGGGTTTTTAGAGGCTCCCTCCACCATGAATTGGTCCAAACTGGGGTTTTTAGAGGCTCCCTCCACCATGAATTTGCCCAAACTGGGCTGTTTAGAGGCTCCCTCCACCATGAATTGGTCCAAACTGGGTTTTTTAGAGGCTCCCTCCACCATGAATTGGTCCAAACTGGGGTTTTTAGAGGCTCCCTCCACCATGAATTGGTCCAAACTGGGGGTTTTAGAGGCTCCCTCCACCATGAATTTGCCCAAACTGGGCTGTTTAGAGGCTCCCTCCACCATGAATTGGTCCAAATTGGGGTTTTTAGAGGCTCCCTCCACCATGAATTTGCCCAAACTGGGCTGGTTAGAGGCTCCCTCCACCATGAATTGGTCCAAACTGGGCTGGTTAGAGGCTCCCTCCACCATGAATTGGTCCAAATTGGGGTTTTTAGAGGCTCCCTCCACCATGAATTGGTCCAAACTGGGCTGTTTAGAGGCTCCCTCCACCATGAATTGGTCCAAACTGGGGTTTTTAGAGGCTCCCTCCACCATGAATTGGTCCAAACTGGGCTGGTTAGAGGCTCCCTCCACCATGAATTGGTCCAAACTGGGTTTTTTAGAGGCTCCCTCCACCATGAATTGGTCCAAACTGGGGTTTTTAGAGGCTCCCTCCACCATGAATTTGCCCAAACTGGGCTGTTTAGAGGCTCCCTCCACCATGAATTGGTCCAAATTGGGGTTTTTAGAGGCTCCCTCCACCATGAATTTGCCCAAACTGGGCTGGTTAGAGGCTCCCTCCACCATGAATTGGTCCAAACTGGGCTGGTTAGAGGCTCCCTCCACCTTGAATTGGTCCAAATTGGGGTTTTTAGAGGCTCCCTCCACCATGAATTGGTCCAAACTGGGCTGTTTAGAGGCTCCCTCCACCATGAATTGGTCCAAACTGGGGTTTTTAGAGGCTCCCTCCACCATGAATTGGTCCAAACTGGGCTGGTTAGAGGCTCCCTCCACCATGAATTGGTCCAAACTGGGTTTTTTAGAGGCTCCCTCCACCATGAATTGGTCCAAACTGGGGTTTTTAGAGGCTCCCTCCACCATGAATTGGTCCAAACTGGGGTTTTTAGAGGCTCCCTCCACCATGAATTTGCCCAAACTGGGCTGTTTAGAGGCTCCCTCCACCATGAATTGGTCCAAACTGGGTTTTTTAGAGGCTCCCTCCACCATGAATTGGTCCAAACTGGGGTTTTTAGAGGCTCCCTCCACCATGAATTGGTCCAAACTGGGGTTTTTAGAGGCTCCCTCCACCATGAATTTGCCCAAACTGGGCTGTTTAGAGGCTCCCTCCACCATGAATTGGTCCAAATTGGGGTTTTTAGAGGCTCCCTCCACCATGAATTGGTCCAAACTGGGGTTTTTAGAGGCTCCCTCCACCATGAATTTGCCCAAACTGGGCTGTTTAGAGGCTCCCTCCAGCATGAATTGGTCCAAACTGGGGTTTTTAGAGGCTCCCTCCACCATGAATTGGTCCAAACTGGGGTTTTTAGAGGCTCCCTCCACCATGAATTGGTCCAAACTGGGGTTTTTAGAGGCTCCCTCCACCATGAATTGGTCCAAACTGGGCTGGTTAGAGGCTCCCTCCACCATGAATTTGCCCAAACTGGGCTGTTTAGAGGCTCCCTCCACCATGAATTGGTCCAAACGGGGGTTTTTAGAGGCTCCCTCCACCATGAATTTGCCCAAACTGGGCTGGTTAGAGGCTCCCTCCACCATGAATTTGCCCAAACTGGGCTGTTTAGAGGCTCCCTCCACCATGAATTGGTCCAAACTGGGCTGTTTAGAGGCTCCCTCCACCATGAATTGGTCCAAACTGGGTTTTTTAGAGGCTCCTTCCACCATGAATTTGCCCAAACTCTGCTGGTTAGAGGCTCAATCCACCCTGATTTTCAAAACAAATGTTGGTGCCAACCTCAACTTACTACAAGGGCCAAATTCACTGCTGGTGACAAGCTCTCCTCACTGCAAGTGCCAAATACACATGTTTCAAGGTGTTTTCCTACTGTCAGAGAGGTGGTATTGAGTGTGTAAAGTGTGTAGTTGTTAGGCTGTGATGTTGGGGTAATAGAGGGTCTTTGGTGTGTTAGATGCCCCCAGACATGCTTCCCCTGCTGTCCCAGTGTCATTCCAGAGGTGTTGGCATCATTTCCTGTGGTGTCATAGTGGACTTGGTGACCCTCCAGACACGGATTTGGGTTTCCCCCTTAACGAGTATATGTTCCCCATAGACTATAATGGGGTTCGAAACCCGTTCGAACACACGAACAGTGAGCGGCTGTTCGATTCGAATTTCGAACCTCGAACATTTTAGTGTTCGCTCATCTCTAGTAGTAACCAGTGATTTACCTTGTTTATAGCTATATTTAAAGGGGAACCTGGCAGGTGGTTTTTCTCCAATGAACTGGCCCCATCATGTGCAGGATACAGTGCTTACTTCCCATTGGTGCACATTTGTAATTTTTCTGGTGCAGAAAAGTGAAATTATAAATGTTTGAAGTTGTAAAAAGTCATCTGTGAATTATCCTAAGTAGTCAGGGGGGCGGAGAGAAGCTGCAGCCGAGTCACACTGTCCCATTGCTGGTCACACCTCCTGGACATGACTAACATTGTTCTCGTGATGTCAAGGAGTGAGGGGACTGTGAGGAGATTTTAATCGCGTCCACGAGGTGTGATAAGTAAGAGGACAGTGTGACTCAGATGAAGCGGCTCCCCGCCCTCTGTGACTACATGGGGTAACTTTTTATGTTTTGTGACATTTATAATTTTATTTTTCTACAACAGAAATATTATAGAGGAGACCAATGGAAAGGAAATGACTTCATCTGTACATGTTGGGGACAGTTTATGGTGGAAAAACCACGTGATAGGTTCCATTTAATCCTGCCATGGTCACATTATATGACAACCACTGTCATCCAATGTGTTCATTGGAAATGCATCATTACGGACTGTGAAGACAGATATAGATAACCAGTGGTCAATGAGAAATCGCCCATCTTCTGACCGTTTATCACTTGCACAATAAGGGGGCGGGGGGGGTGGGGGGGTGATGAACAGTATGATCACAGTAGATGTATAACATAGGAATATCTCCTTCCGTGTAAGTGAGAGCTGGTAATTGTCAGAAGAACCTACGGGCTCATTGCCAAATAAGTGCATGGTGTATAACCAGAGCAACATGACATATACAAGCTGCCTGTTAGTATATAGTCATGGTTCATGGACAAGATTTCATTGTAATTTAATATACAGAAATCATACAGCTACAATGTGTCAGAATGAAGCATGAGACAAATCGAGAAAGAAGAATAAATCCATAAGTCTTCCAAGGTGCTCAGCAGGGTAATGTAAATTTGGAAAGTGTAAATGAAAAAAGCTGTGACACACACCATGTGCTGTAAAAAGTGTATTCTCAAATTGCGTAACCTGTGGGCAGCAGTCAGTCGCTGGGCTGTCTGCAGTAATTCCATGAAGAAAGTTGCTCAAAGGGTAATTGCTGAATAGAATATTAATGAAGGTGCATGACACTAGTGGCACTAGCACAAATAAACTGCCATAGTACAGTCATGGCCCTGTTAGTATACCTTCATATGCAGCAGATAGTCTTGCAAAGAATTCTGCAATGTATTTTTTATGTGATCATAACTTACTAATGTAAAGACACATGCACTTGTTGCTAAAAACAATCCTATCCAGATGAATGGAACTGATTTCCCGTTGCAGAAATTGGTGCAACCCAGTTTGTCACATGTGAAGGCAGCCTAGGTAAGCCATGTTGGGTTTCATTGTTCACGTGACATCCATGCTCCAGGTCTGGTTTGCTCCTGCTTGCGTTTAGAGTGACTTGGACAATAACATTATGCTGCAATAGGAAACTGCACCTAATGTTCCCTGATATATACATAATGCAGCATGCATAATGCACCTAATGTAGTTACTAAATATTTTAGTCAAAGAACCTACCAAAGTGCACAGACACTTTATGGGACAGCAGGTGCTTTCCATTCTACAGCAGGCTTCTCCTTTCTCCAGAATGACTTGTAATGATTTATCTAGTCTGAGCTTCTGGAGATCTTTCTACACAGTTACTATATAATAACCTAGCAGTACATAACAAATAGTTCTATGATATTTCGAATAAATTGTCTATAGATGCAATATATATGGTATAGTAGCTGTGAACCCTGAATTCATGTAACACTGTAAAAGCAATATATTCAATTGTCATGATAAGGGTCACTTTACAATACCAGGCAATACAATAGTATTTTATATAGACTTGTACATAACTAGTCAGTGTGCCAAGCTTTACCGCCTTATAGCTGCAAATAACCCAACAATCCAAACTTCCTCCTTTACAAGACTCAGATACAGACTGTCTGAAACGGAACTGTCTGATAACCACAGACTGTGCAGTGTTATGGGTTGTCTACATCTACAACTTTATACTGAGGTCCATGTAAAAGGATACTTCTCCGGTACATATCTATTACCTATCTACCTTACAGTACAGTACATACCAATACAAGTAACACAACTTCTATACAGCCATTATTATTTCCCTTCACAAAGATAGATTTTGTTTCATAACCAGTGTCTTCGGTTTCTTTCTGATACAATCAGGTTAGTCACACCCTGTAGCATGTGGCATCCAGAATGCTAATGGTTGTCGGTGTAGATGCTGTCTGCGGTAACATACTGAATAAATATATGCATATAATAATAACTTATTAACCTCTGCTCTATAGGGATAACCTGGGGAACATGCGGTAACTCCCATTAGTGCAGATATAGTAAACAGGGATCCAGTGGCAAAAATCGCAATAAATGCAAATGTAGCCAACACAAGTTTACTATTCACATTCTATGAAAAAATATCTATCCATCCATCTATCTATCGATCTTCTAATCATATCTGTATACTGATCTCCTATCTATCTATCTATCTATCTATCTATCTATCTATCTATCTATCTATCTATCTATCTATCTATCTGTATACTGATCCACCTACCATCTGTTTTTGTTATGAATACTATTTATACTGATTTTGTTACATTCTACCAATGGTTGGACACAAATCCTTGGTATGTTCAGACGTTGTACACTACATATACATTATCTTTAGGGCTTTCTAAACCAAAACAGTAAGAATAGAAGACATGTAAAGCATGAAAGAGTCATCACCTACACAGCTCATTCTTGGAAGTCCACCTTGATAGACTCTTCTCATGGTTTTGCGCTTCTTCCATGATTCCGGGCACTGCTCTCTCCGGAACACTTTCCCCTTCAAGCTCATTGTATTAAGTAACACAGTCTCCATAGACGGGTTGCATGTGAAGCCTTACTTACAGCTATATAGAACAGGGCGCTAAGTCACACGCCTGTGAAAGGGAAGTATGACTTAGCCTCATACTGAAAGGAAGAAGCACTGCTCACACCTTCCAGAAACACAAAGTTTTACATTTACATGAACCGTCAACATAGCAACAGTGCAGACATGAGTAACCTCCAGAGGAGAGCATATAACTAGCATCTACTGCATTTACAGTATTTGCCTCCTTATAGCTGTCTACTATTATTCCATGTCTGCGATACTCATCTGTAAAATGCAGCAGAATTCTATCGCAAAGCAAAAATGGGTAACAAGAAATGCGCCAAATTTATTCTGTACTTTCCAAACGTTTTCATCTTTATGCCTGGTTAGTTGTGAAACAGAAGGAGATTTATTTTATATCTTTTGTATAAGTCTTTGATTATACAAATAACGTTGAGCTTTGTATTAGAAAAAGGGAATTTCAGCTAATATTAAAAGAGGTTGTCCAAGATATCAGATTTTATTGCCTATCCATTGAAGTCAATGGGAATTGAGCTACATTACTGGAGTCGGTCACTTCACAGGGAACAAAGTCAACAGTACGTTGGAAGCATACAATCCTGGACAACTCCTTTAAGTCTGCTCCCATATGGCAGCCCTATACCAGGCCCTCTTTGTATACTCTGCATCCTGCACATTTGATAACGTAGCCCAGGTTTATAATACAAGTAATACGGTGCAAGGGATGAATTTCTGCCAGTTTCTTACTCCTTTGCATTAATTGTGTAATTTTCTTCGCTGGTATTTACTATTGTATACTCCCCTTCCTTCTCATGATCCTAGCCTGATGAAGGGATGACTATTCACAATAACATATCTGCAGATAATTCTGGGAGTTTGGTAATTTCCTACAGTGATCACGCACCCATGCATGCAGTTCTAGCCGAGTGTCACCCTCCATTCTCTCTGCTCTGTTCTGCGCAATGTCAATGCCCCTGCACTATCCTGTGACTATCCTTTGCTGAATGAGTGATTTTTTTCCATGTCCTGCGGTGATCTCTGCTTCCTATTTTTTTAAACAGGAGGAAGATTTGGGATGGAATTCACTCCCAAATCCATGGCAGATTCCTCCGTGTGAATATACCCATACATCTGGTAGTGGCTGTGCCTCGTACTGCAGCTCAGTCCCTTTTAAAGAGGACCTTTCATGTCTTCCTGCACATGCGGTTTTATATATCACTAGAAAGCCAAATTCAGCGGGCAACTTTCCTTTTATGTGCCTCCTGGGCTGGAGATATCGGTGCCGGTAGTTTTGGCACCAACCTCTGCCCACTGTCAGAAGGGTGTTCCCGACAGTCTAGCTGGGCTCTGAGGAATGCCCCTCTAGTACAGTACTTGTCCGTAGTCCCGTACTGTACTGTCAGAGGGGGTGTTCCTTACCGCCCAGTGATGATGCTGTGATGTGAGGAAGGCCCCCTCCCCAGTACAAGTCTATGGACAAGTACCGTAAGGAGGGACGTTTCTCACAGCCCAGCCAGACTTTCTGGAATGCCCTTCTGACAGTGGGAAGAGGTTGGTGCCAAAACTAACGGCAGCCGGGGGCACATAAAGGGAAAGCTGACAGCTGCATATGCATGAGGACATGAAAGGTCCTCTTTGAGTGTTTGCTGTCAGTAAACAGGAACCTTCTTGTTAACATCCATCTGTAGTACTTAGCATAGAATTTACTACAACTGCATACATTATACATGATAAAATATAAATCCATTGTTACAATGCATCAGGTTATCTCTTTTCAATTTTGCATATGTATCAACATACATAATGCACATAGCTGAAGTTTTACACAGTAATGTGTGTTGTAGTGATTGTTGCAAAACAGAATATTTCCATTGGTCCAAAACCCAAGATAGCCTAGGCCAAAAGGGTTGTCTGAGACTACTGAATTCTTAATTCAAGCAAGTCCCTCACTCCTATTGTTTGATGTGTTAATTCTTTGTCACATTGTAAGGTCAAATATTCTTTGTTCATTTGTTCTCTGATCTGTAAAATGCTGCGGAATATGTTAGCGCTTTATAAATAAAGTTATTATTATTCTCAGACTTTGACGTCACGTTTATTGGTTACATGGCAATAAGGAAGCTCAGTCCCATTCAAATGGGAAGAACTGCAGTACCAAACACAGCCACTATACAATACAGTCCTATGAAAAAGTTTGGGCACCCCTATTAATCTTAATCATTTTTAGTTCTAAATATTTTGGTGTTTGCAACAGCCATTTCAGTTTGATATATCTAATAACTGATGGACACAGTAATATTTCAGGATTGAAATGAGGTTTATTGTGCTAACAGAAAATGCGCAATATGCATTAAACCAAAATTTGACCGGTGCAAAAGTATGGGCACCTCAACAGAAAAGTGACATTAATATTTAGTACATCCTCCTTTTGCAAAGATAACAGCCTCTAGTCGCTTCCTGTAGCTTTTAATCAGTTCCTGGATCCTGGATGAAGGTATTTTGGACCATTTCTTTCTACAAAACAATTCAAGTTCAGTTAAGTTTGATGGTCGCCGAACATGGACAGCCCGCTCTCAAATGATCTGAAAACAAAGATTGTTCAACATAGTTGTTCAGGGGAAGGATACAAAACGTTGTCTCAGAGATTTAACCTGTCAGTTTCCACTGTGAGGAACATAGTAAGGAAATGGAAGACCACAGGGACAGTTCTTGTTAAGCCCAGAAGTGGCAGGCCAAGAAAAATATCAGAAAGGCAGAGAAGAAGAATGGTGAGAACAGTCAAGGACAATCCACAGACCACCTCCAAAGAGCTGCAGCATCATCTTGCTGCAGATGGTGTCACTGTGCATCAGTCAGCAATACAGCGCACTTTGCACAAGGAGAAGCTGTATGGGAGAGTGATGAGAAAGAAGCCGTTTCTGCACGTACACCACAAATAGAGTTGCCTGAGGTATGCAAAAGCACATTTGGAGAAGCCAACTTCATTTTGGAAACAAAGATTGAGTTGTTTGGTTATAAAAAAAAAGGCGTTATGCATGGCGTCCAAAAAGAAACAGCATTCCAAGAAAAACACTTGCTACCCACTGTAAAATTTGGTGGAGGTTCCATCATGCTTTGGGGCTGTGTGGCCAATGCCGGCACCGGGAATCTTGTTAAAGTTGAGGGTCGCATGGATTCCACTCAGTATCAGCAGATTCTTGAGAATAATGTTCAAGAATCAGTGACGAAGTTGAAGTTACGCCGGGGATGGATATTTCAGCAAGACAATGATCCAAAACACCGCTCCAAATCAACTCAGGCATTCATGCAGAGGAACAATGACAATGTTCTGGAATGGCCATCCCAGTCCCCAGACCTGAATATCATTGAACATCTGTGGGATGATTTGAAGCGGGCTGTCCATGCTCGGCGACCATCTAACTTAACTGAACTTGAATTGTTTGTCCAAAATACCTTTATCCAGGATCCAGGAACTGATTAAAAGCTACAGGAAGCGACTAGAGGCTGTTATCTTTGCAAAAGGAGGATCTACTAAATATTAATGTCACTTTTCTGTTGAGGTGCCCATACTTTTGCACCGGTCAAATTTTGGTTTAATGCATATTGCACATTTTCTGTTAGTACAATAAACCTCATTTCAATCCTGAAATATTACTGTGTCCATCAGTTATTAGATATATCAAACTGAAATGGCTGTTGCAAATACCAAAATATTTATAACTAAAAATGATTAAGATTAATAGGGGTGCCCAAACTTTTTCATAGGACTGTATATGGTGCTGTCCTTGATACGTAGAGAAGAGGCCACAGCAATCAATATCTTATTTCCAAATAACCCCTTTAAGGTTTAGTAAATGTTATAGCAAACAATTTGGTCAACACCCAACTTGTAAGATGCAGCTATTAAGAAACAGGAAGTACACAGAAATCATAAAGCCCTATAGTAAAATTCAGAGTGGCCTCACCCCTTCTGATAACTGTGCCCAATGTATTAGGCTTTTATAAACCTTAAGACCCACTATCGTTTCATAATTTATCTCTATAGGCTACATTTTTCACACATACAGCTGTAAATCTCTGTTCAGAAAGCTAAAGCATTACATGATAAAAGTATATTTGCAAACAGACACCACTAGGGGAAGCTATATGTCTACAAGCTTATGCAGTTAGTATTAAACTCAATGGGCACTGTAAAAATCAGCTAGTTGTGTTTGTAGTGAGCTCCCTCTAGTGTTGGGTGCAGCCAATGCTATTACTGTACTGGAGAAAGGGAAAGCAATTCATTCAGTTTAGTGCTGGGCCCCATAATATTACGTGCTGTACCTCTTTGTTAGCTAGGTCACTACAAACCGATAAACACATGGGTGGTCTGTGATTTTTGGCAGTAGTAACTTTTATATGTTGCCAAAGATATTTTTTTTTTTTTTTTTTATAAAGTAGAAGAATAAAAGATGTACTTGTAATTCAGCTGTAAAACCCCATAAAAATACATGCTATGCCCTATACAGGAAGTCTGCTCCGATTCACTGCTTCCTGTACACTAATCTATGGGTGACTTATAAATAACCTACAGCAATGACATATGTGGCAGAGAACTACAACAGGCCAGTAGAAGTGGCAGTCTTCTCTTACACTTCTCATCCTCTCTCGATTTGTCTGGTCTGGGCAGGTCAAAGAGGACCTTATACCATGTCCGTCGACTCCAGTTCTTTGCCTCCCTTAGTAGCGGCTGCTCCACTGATTCTGGCACAGTTGGTTGGAATTTTTCTGTAGCCCTCAAGGGTCATGGCTTAAGAGGTACCAATAAGTGTCAAAGTATCAATTTCTGTTGCAGACTATCGCAAATATGTCAAACTGCAAGAATCTCTGCTACAACACCCTGCCCAAATTCTAAAAAAAAACAGCTCTTTTGGAAAGTTGTGAGAGGCTCAAGCAACAAATGTGAGTGTGAATATTGCATGCACCGAAATTTACATCTTTTTTTCAGCACAAAATTAGTATGCATGGATTGATAAATGGTCCACAGTTGGTTTGTTGCTGACCTTTCCCAAACATATCACCAAAAAATATGAATCTGTATGCCTATACATTGTATAAGTCTTTCATTAATGGGATTTCCGTACTTAATATATGAGTGCTGTATAATAAAAATAGCTAATAAATACCAGATAGATGGGGTCTGACACCACCTAATATCAATTGTTTTCAGCAGTTGATACACAGAGAATGGAGCAGGAAGCAAACAGCACTGTTCTCCGTGTGGTGGTCAGACCGGGTACTGCAGATCAGATCCAATTAATTTGAACATGAGCTAAGCTGCAATGAGTCGGTTTTGCCATTACAAAGAGAACAGCGCTGTCTACTTCCTGTTCCATTTTCATGTGTATTAGCTACTGATAACTATAGGATAGGTCATCAATATTTTTGGCTTAGAAAATCTCTTTAATAGATGTGACTACAATGTTCAATAAAGTTGGCGTTGCACGATCCTCACCTATCTCAGTCTAAACAATATACTATTTGGCTATTGCAAATTTGGTTACTACGTCCATAGGTATGTCAGTGAGTACACCCAAAGATTTGCCCAGCATACACACCAACAGAGCACCATGTAAGTAGTGTGCAGCCTGAAATACACTGCATGCCTAGGATGATGTTTGAGTCTTTAGACCTGTCGTTGGCCAGGAATTGTAGTCATATGTGGCCAAAGGCTTCCTGAGGTAGATCATATCCCTTCATACATGAAGCATATTTCCAGTACTTTTGACCACCCCATAAGTAGAAAGCTTTAGCCAAGATGAACAAAGTGACGCCCAGACGCCATGTAAATAAGGTGCTCCCCATGTACCACTAATGCAGCTTGTACCAATATTTTGCATGTGCCTATTACAGTATGTGTATAATGCTGTACCTGCAGTGAATGCACCATGTGTACACACATACTGTAACATGGTTACATCTCATTATAGTCAGTCAGACTATTTTCGTAGATTTACTCCACAGTTTACTATCTCCAGATGTCCATGCTGCCAGCTGCAAAGATTAGGCACAGAGCCAAGAGCGTTCCCACATTATACCAGTTTGGCGCCTACAGGTTCCTTTCCTACTTTAATGTGCATTTCTGAATCTACTGAACTGAAAATTGAAATGTGTCTATATATTCACAGTAGTTATTATTTTACTAAAATATTTTCAGTAAGTACTGTATATAAATATATATATATAGATTCTCACTTACTGTATGCCTCAAACACATGGCTGTATTACCACCCTATGTATACTGTATATAGGAGGCTTTTTCTATCAAAATCGGGACAAAATCAACAGAATCAATATGATGTCAATATGATAACATATTCCCTTGTGGAAAATATAGGGATCAGCCATACAATTAACCCCTTCCTGACATTAATTTACACTTTGCTTCATCCTGCAGACCGCTGCCCCATGTGAACTCCTCTTTGGCAGCCAATTCAGAAGAAGACACTCAAGATACTCAAGGAAATCTTATGGAAGTGAGATGTGGGCTCTCATAGGAATGCACCAAGAGTGCTGACCTCAAGATGACTGGAAAACACTTCAAGAACTAGAGAGGAGGAGAATGTAACCTTATTCGCACCAGAAAATGTATTTCAGCATCAGGAGCCTGGATCACCAGAGGTGTGTGCCTTCTTAATAATTTTAGTGCATCTCGCTCCAGTGCAGTGGATTATTAGGTCTGGAATACTACACGCCAGTTTTAATAAGGCAATCCCTGGGGCAACACGGTGGCTCAGTAGTTGGCACTGCAGCAGTGGAGTCCTGGGTTCAAATCCCGCCAAGAACAACATCTGCAAGGAGTTTGTATGTTCTCCCCATGTTTGTGTGGATTTCCTCCCATTCTACAAAGACATACTGATAGTAAAAAAAATATATACATTGTGATCCCTATATGGGAGCTCACAATCTACATTAAAAAAAAATATCCCACAATCTGTGTGAAATAAAGTTCTTTAAGCCTTCAGAGCCTTCTTTACTTGTCAATGAACATATATGAAAGGCAATTGACAGCAATAGGTACAGTCTTTACAATCACATATATATGTGGTGTATAGTCAACTTCATTCTCTTGACTATACACAAAAATATGTAATACAACGAGCATAGGTCTCTATTCTAATCACATGACATAAAGAAAGATGACCTTAAGCTTAACCTCATCATTATCATCAGGTATAACATTAAGATAGTCCAAATTACAGCTAATGTCGTATTCATTTGTACCATATAGCGGAGCATAATAACTTGTGCCTGGAAGATAATGATGAGTCAATTACTAAAAATATAGTAATAAGGAAAGAACAGATCATTTAGCAGTAATTGTACAACCATTGTCATGCAAAGAAAACATCAGTTATTGTTAATACAATAAATGACCCTATAGACGTCTCCTGGTGATGCCTATATACAGGATGCAAATAAATGCATGTAAGGTTTCATTCATTCTTTAGGAGCCGCCATCACAATGTTTGTTAAAAATCCTGGACAAAATGCTGGCGCCCATCATGGTGCCATAGGTGCCATAAGTCATCAGATCCAGGACTTCTATTACTGTACCTTACACGAACGCACATGTGAGCGAAGCCTAAAGATGTGAAATATTGGCCATATATTGTAAGTTCCTCAGTTTTACTATCGGTACATAGAGTGCACAGAAGGACTAGGTGGTGAAACAGGAGACCGCAAGTGAAAAGGGAAAGTTTACCTCTCTATGGGGAAATTTTTAATGGGCAATGCCCACTAAGACTCATATAGGCAACTGTTATATGCTGTTCTGAAATCATCATGGGGGTCTCTGCTCATGAATGTGGTGAAACTAGACTGCCAGAGTGGTTAAGGTCCTAAAAAAGGCTTTTCTTCTGTACTAGTTGCTTAGTCATAAAACATAGTTTTCCCTTAGGATTGAGTCACAGGCTACTTTTGGTGCCACTAAACAACATGGCTTCCTAGCAGGAGACTCACAAAAGCAGGACTCCTAGCCCCAGCTATAGACTCACACACACTGCCTGGCATTTCCTGCCTCAACCTGCCTGCACACTCCTTACTGTCACCTCAGGAGTAGCCCTCACTCTACTCACTCACATAACACATCACATTGTCTGTATCACTACATACACAACACATCACATTGTCTGTATCACTACCTACACACTCACACACACTGCCTGGCATTTCCTGCCTCAACCTGCCTGCACACTCCTTACTGTCACCTCAGGAGTAGCCCTCACTCTACTCACTCACATAACACATCACATTGTCTGTATCACTACATACACAACACATCACATTGTATGTATCACTACCTACACACTCACACACACTGCCTGGCATTTCCTGCCTCAACCTGCCTGCACACTCCTTACTGTCGCCTCAGGAGTAGCCCTCACTCTACTCACTCACATTTACATAACACTGTCTGTATCACTACATACACCAGGGGTCCTCAAACTTTTTAAACAGTGGGCCGGAGGCAGAGCAGGTCGCACAGACATCGGGAGCGTTGCCCTCCAATAGGTAAAGTGAAGTGCGCTCCATGGCCTGGCCCAAGCTCCCCAGGAGCTTCATCATAAATGCACGCCTGCCGGCGTTGTCGGCGGGGCCAGACAGAGGTGCTTGGCGGGCCGCAGTTTGAGGACCCCTGACATACACAATACAACACATCACATTGTCTGTATCACTACATACACAATATAACACATCACATTGTCTGTATCACTACATACACAATATAACACATCACATTGTCTGTATCACTACATACACAATATAACACATCACATTGTCTGTATCACTACATACACAATATAACACATCACATTGTCTGACTCACTACATACACAATACAACACATCACATTGTCTGTATCACTACATACACAATAGAACACATCACATTGTCTGTATCACTACATACACAATATAACACATCACATTTGCTATCCCACCAAACTTTTTAAAGCACTTTTACAGTTTCACACGTCTGTGTCCGCCCAATTCTCAAAATCACCGCAGACGAAGTCGTGGGTAAAAGCTAGTTACAAATACATGGTACTTCACATATCCAATATTCAGGTTTAGTATTGTCAGACATACGGCATTATTATTACATGCATGTCTGTGGGTGTAACAGACAAATTCCAGAAGCCAGGCAGTCAAGAGATTTGCCACTGGCACCCTACCTTTTGGTCAGCTTTATATAGTCTATGTAGTCTATGGATGATGGATTGGCCTCAGGCTTTAGAATCTGCTAGCAGGGCTGTTTTAACACATTGGTGGAACCAGTGCAAAGGTGTCAGTAGTGTGCCCGCCCAACAACCACACTTAGATACACACACAGGCAGACGTACAAGCCACGGGAGAACAGACTGTGCCAGCACTGTGACCAGGGGGCCCTAGAAGACGAGACCCACTTCCTGTTACACTGCACCAAATACTCAGCTGTGAGGGCCGTCTACTTCCAAAGACTCTCTACCCACATCCCAGACTTCACATCTGCAGACGAGAAGAGGAAACGCTACATCCTACTGGGAGACGAGTAGGCCACTGTGGAGATCGCTGTCCAATACGTGTCCAGCTGTCACCAAACAAGAGGAAGATGAGACCCCACGGCCTGTTATACCCCAAACCACCCACCCCACCCCACCTCCCCATATAGCGGTCACCAACTAAGAGGAAGATGAGACCACACGGACTGTTATACCCCAAACCACCCACCCCACCCCACCTCCCCATATAGCGGCCACCAACTAAGAGGAAGATGAGACCACACGGACTGTTATACCCCAAACCACCCGCCCCACCTCCCCATATAGCGGCCACCAACTAAGAGGAAGATGAGACTCCACGGACTGTTATACCCCAAATCAACCCCCCCACCCCCCCATACCCACCACTCCCCGCCCCCCCAGACTCCAACTCCCCCCCCCACCACACACTTTACTAGCTTTGACAATGCCAAATATCTATTCAGACGTGCCAATAAAGCCTGTTTGATTTGATTTGATATATGTCCCAACTTTCAGACAGCACAAAGATGGATTAGTGTGGCAGCGTGCAGCAAATTATTTTGGGTTAGGTTGTTCCCCTGACCATGTCCACTTTGACCCTACTCATCTCTATTATGTCTCTTTCTGCGCTATCACAGTAATATTGCCCATTATAACATATAGTGATGATGTCTACACCACCATGTATAATGCCCCTCAGTGGTCCCCATAGTATAATGCCCTTTCGTGGCCTCACACAGTATAATGTCTCCTCAGTGGCCCCCATACAATATAATGCGACCTCAGTGGTCCAGTAAATAGTAAAATGGCCCATTAGTGGCTCCATACAATATAATGCCCCTCAGTGGCTCATCACACAGTCAAATGACCCTGCAGTGGCTCCACATAATATAGTGTCCTCTCAGTGGTCCAAACACATTAAAATGCCCCCCCCCCATATCCCACCACACATCCTTGCAGTAGCCCATCACACATTAAAGGGGTTATCCAGCTTCGAATAGCATGCTCCCACAGAAATAAATGTGCCAGCTACGTCCATTCATTTCTATGGGAGCGTGCTATTCGAAACGGCTGTTTCGAATAGTGTTCGCTCATCTCTACTCAGCTGTAATGGTTCGTTTACAAGCTGACTACCCCTCCCTGTGAGCAGTGTTCACCATCAAGGAAAACTTCACAGCAGCATGTAACCTCAGATGTGGAAGTGATTTATAACCTGTGATTTTATTGCAGGGAAAAGTGGAAGGGGGAGTGGTACACAGGAAGTGAGAGCAGGCAGATGAATCAAGGGAAATGTACTATTTCCACATATTCGCTGCATGTAAATGACACTGATACAAAGCACAGCAAGTAAAATAAAGCCAACCAAAGTGTGCACATGAGAGCAGTGAGTATCTAGCACTGCTGTGGATGCATTTGAAAGCTGGATAACTCCTTTAAGATGACCCCTAAGTGGCCAATCACACTTTAAGATTTCCCTCCAGTGGTCCAACAATATAATACATTAAACAAACAAAAATACTAACCATGCTGACTTATTTCCTTTCCCACAGCGCTGCTTGCAGGCTCTGACTCTAGATCAGTCTGTGGCTCAGTGCTCATAGTACCTCCCTTTCTAGTCAAGGCCTGAGTGGTGGAGCATAAAAAATAGGTTGTGGTTTATGTTGTGTCTTTTTTTTGACACATTTCGAAAATGTGGCTATTTTAAAAAGGCACAAAATAGTCACAAATGCAAAAAAAAAGGCCATCATGCCATCATCTAATTCAGCATAGTAAGAACATTTTCACGGAGCGAATTTATGATGCAAGATTTATGATGCAAGTGCACCTTTCTGATGAATTAGCAAGACAAAAATGTCACAAGTGAAGAAGGCTCATTAAATTATGCAAATGATAAATAACTCTCACTGACTCTTCCCAAACTGAGCGCCCTCTGGGCCCACAGAGGCCATTCACAATAATCCTCCTCTCTGATAAAGACTCCCTCATGGGGTTTATAACAAAGGCTTGTCTAAGCCAACAACCCCTTTAAGATCGTACCTCACAGAAGCCTAATGTATAAATAAACGTCTAGCGCCTTACAATGTGAATCCTGAGCCTGTGAATGTATTGACTTAAAGTCCATATCCACAGAGAATGATTTGGACTTTAACCTGATTTAAGAGCTTTGCATTGAGAAGAAGGATATTTTACTTATACGCTAAATGATATATAATGTAATTATTACGTATCTCACTGCCCTGTCACGTACAGTCCTATGAAAAAGTTTGGGCACCCCTATTAATCTTAATCATTTTTAGTTCTAAATATTTTGGTGTTTGCAGAAGCCATTTCAGTTTGATATATCTAATAACTGATGGACACAGTAATATTTCAGGATTGAAATGAGGTTTATTGTACTAACAGAAAATGTGCAATATGCATTAAACCAAAATTTGACCGGTGCAAAAGTATGGGCACCTCAACAGAAAACTGACATTAATATTTAGTGGATCCTCCTTTTGCAAAGATAACAGCCTCTAGTCGCTTCCTGTAGCTTTTAATCAGTTCCTGGATCCTGGATTAAGGGATTTTGGACCATTCCTCTTTACAAAACAATTCAAGTTCAGTTAAGTTTGATGGTCGCTGAGCATGGACAGCCCGCTTCAAATCATCCCACAGATGTTCAATGATATTCAGGTCTGGGCACTGGAATGGCCATTCCAGAACATTGTAATTGTTCCTCTGCATGAATGCCTGAGTCGATTTGGAGCAGTGTTTTGGATCATTGTCTTGCTGAAATATCCATCCCCGGCGTAACTTCAACTTTGTCACTGATTCTTGAACATTATTCTCAAAAATCTGCTGATATTGAGTGGAATCCATGCGACCTTCAACTTTAACAAGATTCCCGGTGCCAGCATTGGCCACACAGCCACAAAGCATGAAGGAACCTCCACCAAATTTTACAGTGGGTAGCAAGTGTTTTTCTTAGAATGCTGTTTTTTTTGGACGCCATGCATAACACCTTTTTGTATGACCAAACAACTCAATCTTTCTTTCATCAGTCCACAGGACCTTCTTCCAAAAGGAAGCTGGCTTGTCCAAATGTGCTTTTGCATACCTCAGGCGACTCTGATTGTGGCGTACTTGCAGAAACGGCTTCTTTCTCATCACTCTCCCATACAGCTTCTCCTTGTGCAAAGTGTGCTGTATTGTTGACCGATGCACAGTGACACCATCTGCAGCAAGATGATGCTGCAGCTCTTTGGAGGTGGTCTGTGGATTGTCCTTGACTGTTCTCACCATTCTTCTTCTCTGCCTTTCTGATATTTTTCTTGGCCTGCCACTTCTGGGCTTAACAAGAACTGTCCCTGTGGTCTTCCATTTCCTTACTATGTTCCTCACAGTGGAAACTGACAGGTTAAATCTCTGAGACAACTTTTTGTATCCTTCCCCTGAACAACTATGTTGAACAATCTTTGTTTTCAGATCACTTGAGAGCGGGCTGTCCATGCTCGGCGACCATCAAACTTAACTGAACTTGAATTGTTTTGTAAAGAGGAATGGTCCAAAATACCTTCATCCAGGATCCAGGAACTGATTAAAAGCTACAGGAAGCGACTAGAGGCTGTTATCTTTGCAAAAGGAGGATCTGCTAAATATTAATGTCAGTTTTCTGTTGAGGTGCCCATACTTTTGCAACGGTCAAATTTTGGTTTAATGCATATTGCACATTTTCTGTTACTACAATAAACCTCATTTCAATCCTGAAATATTACTGTGTCCATCAGTTATTAGATATATCAAACTGAAATGGCTGTTACAAACACCAAAATATTTAGAACTAAAAATGATTAAGATTAATAGGGGTGCCCAAACTTTTTCATAGGACTGTATATAGTAAGGGACTCCATAAGGGTGGCGACAATATCTATCCCTATAGAATTACAGTTAGACAACAATATATATGGAACCCTAGGACAGAGAGCTGCACAAGTGACTCCTGGACCTGACGGACTTTTGTATTATAGAGGACCTTTCACCACCTGGGGCACATGTGGTTTTATACACCACTAGAAAGCTGACAGTGCGCTGAATTTAGCGCACTATCGGCGTTCACGTTCTGTGTCCCCCGTGAAGAGCTATCGGTGCCAGTACTGTAGCTCTTCACCGTCAGAAGGGTGACAGTCAGTCAGGAACACCCTTCCTCACAGTAGCGCCTATTGCACTGTACTGTGAGGAATTTTGTATTAGGGCCCTGGTGCTTCAAGTTACACGTCTGGTTGTTTGCCAGGGTTCCTGAGGGCGGGACGCAGGGTGGTCAGCGGACTGCCCCAGAGGCCATGTTTTAAAGGGAGTGTTTTAATTGGTTAGCTTTATTAAATTGTATAACAGCAACCAATCACAGCACAGCTTTCATTTTTTCAGAGCACTATGTTAAATTAAAGGTACACTGTGATTGGTTGCTCTGGGCAACAAGGTAATAAATCTCCCTCGTTGTGTGAAAATAAATTTATGTTTACTTGTAACCACCACAAAACAGAGCTTAGTAAATACTGTACAGATGTATACAGCTACTAATGCCTTGTAAGAGAGCTCTATAAAGCCATATGACAAGAGCCAGCAGACAGAATTCTAGTATTTCACAGGATTGCCCCATCTCAGATGGCACATTGCTACGTCATCTCTTTCTGATAGGAACCACTGGAGCTCCACATGTTGAGAAGGAAGAGGATGCAGCACTGGCTTACTTTTGTGTTGTCTACAAAATTTCTCCCTGGGCCTATACTGAATTTTGTTGCAGGGGGAATTTATTAATCCATGTTCACCAGACACAGGCTTCAGCGGCAAATTACGTCATGCAGGACACTGGAAGAGGCCAGGACTGGACACTATGACCGAGCCCTATAGAGATGGGGAAAAGCGAGTATGAGTTGTTTTTTTTTTCATCTTTCTGCACCGCTACTGGGCCTCTGAATATTATGCTCTGGGGTCTAAAGAGGCTCCCGGGTATTATAATAGCACTTCCACTTCAAACCAAACTAAAACTTGCAAGTGAACTTTGCGAATATTCACACAATTTAAAATTGTCTGAAGAGTGTTACACTGTTTTTTTTACGCAAATTACAACAGAATTCTGGTGCATTTTGCATTCCTTTTCTTTTTTTAATGTGTATTGCGTGCCTAAAAACAGCATATAAAAAAACAGTAAGGGAGCCTTCACACGGAGTATACACTCCACTCATTCTGAACATAAAAGTCGTTCAGAATGAGCGAGTAAAAACCAGCTCCCATTGACTTGAAAGGGTGCCGGCATACGAGCACTACCCATTGAAATCAATGGGAGTCTTTTTTCCCTATTGCTTTCAATGTGATACGTGCATTGACTAGGTTCAAATCTGCACTGGGCTCTCTGTTGTTTAGGTCCGCCATGGTACCCATACGACAGAGAGTCCAACAACCAAAACAGTGGCTACTCACAGACGCCAGCAGACCCCGTAGACTGACACAGGCGTCCTCTATATAGGACTTTTCAGTCTGACGACTTCAGGCGGTTTCTGTGGCAGTGGTTCCGGCACAGATGTGAACTTAGCTTAATGTATGATATACTGTAAATGTGTTTCAAATCAACCTATAAGGCACCAAGAACCAGGGTAGATCACGTACCCCTCCCCCTCTCTACAGGCCAAGTGCACTACTTTGTACCTTTCCCTACGTCAACCACCCAAGAACAGGACAGCTGGGTCATTGACAAATACACAATAAATAGCATACTGCATGTCATACGGTGCAAAATAAGATGTACAAAACACAGGACTGTATGTGGAGCAGCTACATAGAGGGGTTTCCTAAAGCCTAAGTTCAGCCCAGCAGATAATTTTGACTGTAAATTCATTACAAAATCTGGCCAAGTTTCACATACAAAGGGTAAAATTTGTTGTAAATATCTGGTGCTTTTAGCAACAATATGAGCATGCTATTAATGTGAAAATACAAAGGGTTTTCTGCTTTTCGCTCAGAATTTTTTTGGGGTTTTGAAAGCCGCATCCATTTGTTTTGTACTGAGGATTTGTAATGTACAATCCAATCTGTGGTCTTAATCACACATCAGTATTTTCGTCAGTGATTAGCATCAGTGCTTGTAAGCCAAAAAAAGAGTGGAAGCTACACAGAGATACAGTAAAATGGAAAGATTTGTACCTGTTCTGTGTTTTTGACCTGTTTCTGCTTTTGCAGATAATTGCTGATAAAAATCACTGAAGTGTGAATAAGACCTAAATGTACAAGACGTCTTTTGTAAAGAACTTTGCTACTGTGTACACAGCTTATGATCAGGACAAGCTTTGTAACTCTATATGCAGCCAACATGGCTCCAGATTTACAAGAAAAGCTTTAAAAAAAATCCAGAAAATCTATCTTAGAAAAACTAGAAATACTTCCTATATATCTCTCATATCCATGGGGCCTCAGCCTAAGACTCGGTTCACATTAGCGCTTGTACTCCATATGTGGATTCCGTTACCCTCTCCGCATTTTTCTGCTCTTTTTAGGGCAGAAACTGAACGGAAACCATGTGGATGGCATTATAGTTTATGGGGTCCACGGGTTTCCTAAGGTAACCGCTTTTTTATGCAGATTAGGTTAACGTTCAGGGGGTCCCCAAACTGATTTGAATGGAAACCTGAGCACCGATGTGAAGTTAGCCTGAGGTTAAGGCCTCATGTAGCAGACCACAGCAAAAAAAAACGATGTGGGAAAAAACACACTGTGGCTTTCCTGTAGCACTTTTCATAGACATTTCCTCTGCAGACTTTCTTCTTCCATTATACCTACTATACCTCGTATAGGGAAACAGCCGGTGTTTCTGTATGTATAATTCACATGCTGCAGTTTCCAAAACTGCAATGTTTTTGGAAATCGCAGTGTGTCCGCTGCATGTATTTTTCCACTATGTGTGGATGGAATTCGCTAGATGGGATCCATTTTGCAGTGACTGTAAAATGCCACGATTTTGCCACGGCGTTTCCGCTACAGCCAAACCAAAGCATTTAAGGCACGTGGAGTCCTGGACTAAAACAGTTATCTGAAAACGGCGAGAGCATTGGGATGTATGGAGGCATATATCAAAGAGGTCCATTAGCCATAGTGCGGAGCCACTGCAAAAGAGCAGATTTGGTCTGGTAAAACCATGTATGACATGACCCCCTATTTATTTGAACAGGCAATGTGTAATATCACATTCCCATACAGTAGACAAGGTAGCCAGCCATTGCTTCCTCTGACAGGGTAGGATTTAGGGAACATGTAGAAAATACAAGAGATTGTACTTGTTTTAGAATAATTGATACTATAATATTAGACATTTACTGTATTATACATTGTATAAAAATTAAAATACAAGGTGGAAATGTTCTAGTGATAATAAATATCACCCAAATTCACATAAGTTCTGTAAAAGTGATCGTATATATGAGTCATTATGAAATAAAAGAATAAAGAAATGTGATGGAACCCTATGGAACACTATTGCTAACCTGACACATTGTTTGTTTTCCCTCTTTTCTCTCTTGGAATAAGATGTGCTGTGTGACCACTGGTCATGTCCGCCATCGTTTTTATAAAATTGTGAGGACTGGGGCCTGGGGCCTAAAGCCCCCCCCCCCCCCCATGTGTAACAGATAAGTCTTTAAGGACTTACTGACATGAACTTCAAAATCAGCCGTAATACCTTCCATGAAGAGTCTATGAATATCGTTCAATGATAATGAAATGCTGAAAACAAGAAATGATGGACACTTTGTGGGTCTATTAGTAGTACAAACCAACTGGCCACAATACAAAAATCTCCCACAGGTCAGTCAGTCTAGCCCATACACAACAGATCACAACAGATTTTGGTTCTGATCACCTTTAGTTAATGGTTGGCTATATGGGCCAGTCTAAAATCTGCCGCTTCGGCAGTCTAAACTCTAATTTATATGGCTCGTTTAAGTCTTTAAGCAACAATACTTGACTATATGAATATATATTCTGCTTCTATCTTCATAAAAAAGAGCAGATAATGGTAATAAATCCCTTCGTGTGCAGCCGGCTTACTGAACTGTGTAGCAGAGAATGCCATCGACTCATTAAACCCAACACTAAGTGGCTATGGTAGAAGAGACTAGAGAAAGATGAAAGAACAATGGAGTATAAGGATCTCTCTTCTACACTGTGGTTCATAGGTAAGGCTCCAGTAATTACTCCGAGGGATGACAGTAATAAGCATGCGGCCTATATGGTAATTGTACAATTCTCTCTGACATTTCTCCCATTATCTACACCCAGGTGCGGCTATGATACTTGCCAGCATCACTGACTGCAAATCTATTCTCTGATCCTGTGAGGAACAATGCATTAGACTCATTATAAGAAGGTTTCCATCTAGTAATGATCCTGAATAAGAAGTACATGGTGAAACTATAGAAAGATCGATTATGACAGGTTTTAGGATTCCATTTGGTGCCTATAATAAAAGTGAAGGCTTTAAGGTTATAGGTTAGAGTCATCTGCAAAGCAACTGACATGTCACCAACATAACCTGAGATGTCATATTCTAGTGCTGTGTTATACGGACACTTCAGGTTCAGGCCTTGTTGGTGGAGACCCGCACCTGAGAGGACAATGAGGATCCTCAAATGCCCACTGAGAATAGAGTGGAAGTAAGCATGCTTGGCCATTGCCTCATTCACCCTATTGTCATCTGGTCCCATAGAAGTGGCTGTAGTCGTGGCCTGGCATGTGCACCACTGCTCCGTTCACATAGTGGATAAGCAATAAGGACAAATGGTAGGAAAACACCTTTAAAAACTGTAATGGAGTTTGAGATGTACATTGTGGAGAAAATGTGTTTCCAAGCCAGACAACCCATAATAAAGAGTCTTTTCCTATTAAATCCAGAGTGATTGGGTGCTGTTACTAGAGAAGTTACTGCTTGCTAGGTAGAGTATTATGTCATACTGTGCATAAGTTATGTATATCTTCAGTTATACAGCTGATAAGTGGGGGGAGAAGACGCCATGAATACATCACATGAGTCCTCATGACCAAAGTAAATGTTTGTTTTCTAGACTTTACTTACAGATTCTGACACAAGGTCACTTTGTATGTATTCACTTATGTATGTAATAAGTTCAGTATATGCGTCATCTTAGCTATGCATAGATTGTACTTAAATCTGTTTGACCCCATAGTCCTTATATTTTTGTGCTTTGTTAATATAAAATAAGGACAAACGTGATCATAACCATCCACATGTGACAAATGTTATCACAAGTCTCCATCAGTTGGCAAATGAGGATTTTCCCTCTAAACTTTGTAGTTTGGAAATGATTTACGACTGTGTTTTACCGCCTAAAGGATTTGTCTGACTATTTTTTTTATTACCCCTCTCTACACAGGCCTCTGTTTACAATGGTGAGAGGTCCGGTCTTCTCTTTACAGTTTTTGTTATTTGTGCCAGTCGAGCGAGGCAACTAGTCACAGGCCTCAGCAGTGACCTCTTCACAAACAGGATGTCACACCAGTCATGTGCCATTTGTGAAGAGGTCACTGCTGAGGCCTGTGATTGACTGCAGCAATCACTCAGCTGAAACGGGACATCACTGGTGACCGCAGCTTAGGGACCTGTATAAAGAAGAAAAAGCCCTACCACCACTGGGCAGAAGGTTTTTTTCTATATTGGATAACCCCATTAAGTGCTTCTAAAAGGAAAAGAAAAATTAAGAAACTCATCTAGCAAGTAACGTTGAATAAAGGAAATGTATAGCCTTGTGCTTACAGTCATATCTATATGGGCAGCAAGTTATACAGCAGGAGGAGCTGAACAGATTGATTTACAGCATATCTCTGCTTTTTTTTGCTTAGAAATAGTGATCTAGTCATAGGGGCGGTCCTACGAGTGGCATGCAGTCCTCCATTTATGACTCCATGTTTGACTCAGTGTACCCAGAGATAGCGGTCACTGTTTTATTATTATATACTAGCAGGAGGACCTGGCTTCGCACGGGTATAATTTATTTTTTGTTTGTGTAGTGGCCCTATAAGAATTGCCCAGTTTTGCACTCATGTATTTTGTATGTCGTTTGTGTGTGTTTCTCTGCCCACGACTTTGTCTGCGTTTTGTTGGCGTCGATGATCCGCCTATATTCAGCAAATTGCTGCCATCGATGGTGTGCCTGCTCCAGTGTTTTGGTAGATCTTAAGCTGTCCTGCTCCTGAACTTGTTCCTCACGCCGTGCCTGTGATTGTTCCGACATCTCAGTAGCTCGCTGATACGCCATATAATGAGCATGTAGTTGGAGTTGATAATCAGCCTGCTCTAGTGTTTCGGCAGCTGTTAAGCTGGCCTGCCGCTGAACTCATTCCTCGTACTGTGCCTGTGATTGTTCTGGAATCTCAGCAGCTCACTGGGACACCATATAATGAGCGTGTTTTTGGCACTGATGATCCCCGTCAGCTCCGCTTGAGGAGAACTCTGTTGACTTCTGGCTACATTCATAGCTGTCGTTTTTTTTAGAATTTTGCAACAAATTAGATTTTCTTTTTCCCAGCATGTTTAAAAGTAGCAAAGTGCCAATTTAGATTAACAATGTTTTCTCATCCAGTGTGTCAGCACTGCCTGGAGCTGATCAGATAATATGTATAAATGCATGTACAGAATACACTGAGGGTTAGCTGAGTGTTTACATAGCTTCTGATAAAGCCAGGTCTGTTATCTCTCTGAGTTAAGCTGCAGCCAAGAGCATTGAAATATAGTATGTGAACATAAATTCATATGAAGCCATGTAATTTACTGGGATAAAAAGTAGCCTATGTTTTAATCGAGGTTACAATCTACCTATGTGCCAAATTTCATTCAAATCCATTCATCTGTTTTTGCGTGATTGACTAACAAACATCCAAACACGCAAAGTTTCACATTTATAATATTAGTGTGACTAGGGAGAATTTTTTTAACTAAGCAGTCTTGAAAATTGGTGTAAATTTGCAACTTTGTGTTGTGGTGATGGTGTTTGCTGTGTCGCACCATACCCAGTAGAATAGGGACCCACCAAATAGAGGTCACCGTGAAGTGGGTAATGGGCTTACACCTTGATCAATACGTATACTAAGAACTTCGTGTTAATTTTTGTAGAATTTGCATAATATCAATGTATTATATTGGGATATGTGGTCTGTTTCTACCTTTCTCTCTGAAATGTTGCAATGTGACTCATGTTTTCTGTAGAGATATAATATGACATTATCTTACATTCTCACTATGTACATATTTTACTTGATACCACAAATTTCCAGCTTCAGTTTAACAGCCGCCACACATCACTACAGAAAGTTGACGAAGATCTACAGACTATTCCTTGGTCTGTGGTTTTCTGCTACCTCACAACATGATTGACGGGTCATTGTCACCTACACAGTGTTTGAAATATGTATAATGACATATAAGAAAACTAGATGAAAACTTTAGTTCTCACGTCACAAATAGCCAGGTCATATCCAAATTGTATACAGTCAAAAGAAGCGTTGAACCACAATAATGGAGTTGTGTAGATGTCACATATCCATGGGTTGTGCAAAAACATGACAGTATAAAGACTTTTCTGATGATCTTTGTTCTCCTAGGCCTGTGATAGTCACTAGGGGACATCCTCTATACCAGGGGTGCCCAATACGTTGATCGCGATCTACTGGTCGATCACAAAGGACGTATGGGTCGATCGCGGGATGCAGCCAGGGATCCTCGGTGTCTGCTTGTTCACAGTGCAGGCTGAGAGTCGACTCTCAGCCTGTGCTGTGAACAAGCACTCCGGACACTTGCAGGCCGGGCAGCAGCAGCTCCGGAGGATGACGCGCTCCCAGCTCTTAGGGATGGAGGGAGCCGGGGTGCTGCTTGTTCACAGCGCAGGCTGAGAGTCATCTCCGGACATCACAGCCTGCCAGTGTCCAGAGATAACTCTCAGCCTGCAAGCACCGGGGATCCCTGGGCGGCCACAGAACGCCGCTGTCTCATACTCTCACGCTCCTCCCGACCCCGCCCACATGTCCGGCCCCACCCACAGACATGACCCGTCCCGCCCACTGGCCCGCCACGGCCCCGCCCACAAGAAGTGGGTAGTAGATCTTTTGCCTTGGTCAGTTTATGAAGTAGCTCACATGCTGAAAAAGTGTGAGCACCCCTGCTCTATACCCATCAAGTTCTTTTCTATAAGAGCAGCGACACTATGAAACTGCCGCAGGATGTGGTGATGGTGAATTCATTGTATAAGTTCAAGAAGGGTTTAGATGTGTTTCTTGAAAGGAAATATTACAGGTTATGAGTCTTTGATTATTGGCGAAAGACAAGTTGATCCAGGGTTTATGGATTGCCAGAGCCTGGAAGGAATTTTTTTCTCTTGACATGGGACAATTGGCATCATGGTGGTCTTTTGTCTTCATCTGAATCAACTCTGTAAGATTATAGGTTGGACTTCATGGACCTTTGTCTTTATCCACCTTCTATGTTAATATCTGTATATACCTCCTTGATTTTAAAGGAGCTGCAGCGCCACCATAAGAGGAATGTAGTATAACACATTGCCAATTAAAATCAACGGACAGTGCATGAAATACATTCATATGTTACTTCCTCATGAGGAGAGGTTTGCTTTGTAGCTGCAATATCCTGTGGCTAACAGAGTAGGGTTCTGTACAAGAGGCCTTCTCTATTAACTCAGAAATCGCTAACAGTGTATGGAAAAGAACCCTGACTAAACCAGACAGCCCCCTTTAAAAGGTTGTCAACTTTGGATTTCAAAGGAATCTGTCACCAGAATACAACACACAGACTGATTCATGTGACCCTAACTTATCTACTTATCTGTTGTTTTTCGAAAGCACTATTTGTTATCAATATGCAAATGACCTCTTTGGAGTAATGGCAACTTTGTAGCTTACCTCTTAGAGGCATTCCCATTATTGTTGGAGCAATGGGAATGCCCTCATTGTTTCAAATACGGTAGTTAATATACATATTGACAAAAACACTGGGACAACATTGGAGAAAACAATGTTTAGCTGACCTTACCCTTACTCCAGGGATCCAGGGCAATCATCAGATAAGAAAGTATCCTACCACTGGATTCTGTAGGAAAACCTCTCAGTAAGTGTGCAATTTCCTTGCAGTGATACCACAGGGAAAATGAAAGGGGCTGTCCAGGCAAAAATGGACACAACACTTTTAACTTTAAAATAATTTAGGGGAATTGAAAAAAAAAAAAAAAAAATGCATACTCACATGGTAGTGACATTGACGGTGACTACTTCACAGGTAATGACATTGCAGGATCTTTGCTGATTGACCTCAGTGATCATCTGACCGCTAAGGCCAACCAGCAGTTTCAGCGGAATTCCAATAGAGACCAGAGAGAAGCCGCCAAAGAGGAAGAACTGGGACACGTGGAGGACACTGGAGCATCGAGAACAGAGTATGCATTTTTTTAAAAAAAAAAAAAAAAGAAAAAAAAAATTTCAATGCCTCTGGCTGATTTAAAAGTTAAGAGTTGTCCATTTTTGCCTGGACAACCCCTTTAAATAATACCTAGTGTCCATTCAGGGATGTAACAAATAAACTTGGGTTCTATATCAAGACTTGCTATAGGGTTCTTCTCTACCAGGACCACCTTAAGCAGCAAGTTCAGAACTTGAAAAGTGTGACTATTTTGGTTTGTCTTGTATACAGATATAACCAACCTAGTGATTTTAGATTTCAGATACCGCATATAGTGATGTCACAGTATAAGGATAATGCACACAGTGGCATGAAAGTACAGAGATAATTTACACAATGACGTCAAAAGACGGGGATAATATACACAGTGCAGGGATAATGTCCACTATGACATAGCTCAGAGATATATACACAGTGCACTAAGGCCACTATGGCATCATAACTCAGGGATAATACTTTGTGCAGTGTGATATCACATATGAAAATGGTAATTATAATGTTACATGCAGTCATTATGATGTTCCAGTGAAGTAAAGGAGACACACTCCATTTTTGACATCCCATTCCATCATCCATAGTTATCACTAACCGCACCCTAGTTTCAGTGGAATTGGCCCCATTTGTTGCGGGGTCTCAGGAAAGCTGTTATGTCTGCTACCCTGGAAGTTATGCCCAGAACCTTTAAAATTATTGGGTTATATGTTTAGGGGTACAGATGTAGAAGCCATACAACAAACTTATGCAAACTGCACAGTCCAACCCCCAATTACATTGAATGAGAAGCATAACGCAGAAATTGCAAAATTAACATTTGTTACTGTAAAAATATTTGTTTGACACCCCCTCTGATAATGAAGAATTCCCTAAAAGGGTTACATAAAAAAATTTTAAAAAAAGATTTTTAAATTGGACATCCCCTTTAATTCTGCCTGCAAGACTTTTGCACTAACTTGTGACTGTGCATATTCTCCATGAGATTACCGATACATTAGATTCTATTATTACTATTACATTACAATTTCTATGGACTTAAGTTATGTCTAAGACAGTGTCAGAGTCAAGACGTGTACATAGTAAAATGATGGGTTTATTAGCAATTTAGCTTTGGTTTGGGCTACTTAGAGAATTCTATCATATCATGTACAAGGATATCCTACAATTGAAATACAGTGCAATATAGTGGAGTGTCAGGGCGGTGGAGTCAGAGTTGGAGTCAGAACCAATTTTGGGTGGAATTGGAAAAAACTTACCTACTCCAACTTAAAAAAAAAAAAAAAATAATTATAATATACAATTATCAATCATGTAAAATTAGATACAAAGTTTGTTACAGATTTACTTTGATAGAAAGTCAATCTCTAGCTATTGAATGTATCAGAGGATCTTTACTGCTTCTGTCTGTCCATTCTTGAAGGAAATATGGAGGAGTCAGAGTCAGTAATTTCGCCTACCGACTACACATCCCTGTAGAGTAAGTGGGTAAAAAAATGCAATATATGAAGGGCTGCATGTACCAACCATACACATGTTTTTGGAGGCTCCCAGCAGCACACATGGAAACAGACACATTTTTGGGTTTGGTATTGGCAATGAACACTATATCTCAATGACTGATAACAGAGAATAATAGATTTAATAAACTACACTAAACTGCACAGCAAATTGTATTGCTATAAACTTTAATGTTAGTGGCCCTTTAAGTAGTTTGTTAACAAGTGGCCAAAATAATCTGGAACACAGAGCTTGAATTGGACTATTCTGTAATAGAGTATACAGGTTCCTTGTGTTGCAAACCTTGTCTAGGCCCAAAGAAGAAGATTCTGTGGTTCTAGGAGCTGCCATGTAGCCAGTTTTTATTGGCCTGCTTGTCAACACTAGTCTAAAGGCCAACACCAACATAGATGCTGTAAAAGAAGACGACCCTGTATTTTATTCACATATACCCAATGCTGTATCCCCAATGGAGGTCTAATGTACATAAAGACAAGGAGCATATTATAATGATGACCATTGTGTATGTACAAGAAACCTTTACATGTCAGATACTGAAAGCCGTGCACTGATGTTATCTTCATTCCTCAACTGTAGAAAATGCCGAGAGCAAAAGTGCCCATGAATATTTACCAGCCAGCCAGCCCATTACAATAAAACAAACATTTACTCTGCTTTCTACAGGCCTTCCTAATGTTACACGTTGCAGAATATCACTTCTACATCCCACTGACTAAAGGAAATAAGACCATAATTGAGAATTATTTTATAATAATAAACACTAAAAAAAAAATGCACAAGTCCAAAAAAATAGTCAGGTATGCGATACAGGTTGTGCCAAAAATAGGAAGCCTATACGTACTATTACCTACATCATACCACTCCATACGTCAGTGTCTGTCATTAATCCAGAACTATCAGACATAAACATGTAAGCAACAGCAGGCAGCAGAAGTCACAACAAGCACCAGCAAATCCTAGCAGTGTTACATAAGGTATAGACAGCTTTAGCCTGGACATAGCAATATATAACATTTATACAGAGCAGCGTGGAAAAGGATGCAGAAATGAAAGGGATTAAGCCCCTGTGCACACTCCTAATAGAAATGCCACAGCTGGATCTGTATAAATAATCCCGTCGCCACTGTCACAGTTTGCAAAGGCATACTCTACCATTATGATCAGAGTTCTGGGTCTGCTTATTTCATCCACATCATCCTGTAGCACAATTTCATGTGACAGATCTTCTTGTCGTCTTGTGCAAATGTGAGGACAGCTCCTCTGTACCACAGAGCGAAAGGCTTGGAGCAGAACAATGCTGGCAGCACAGCCCATATCTGCATCCTGAAGCCCACAAAATAACTTCTATGTTGCTGCTGTGTTTGTACAACAGTGGCTCCTTGTCCCTGGAAGCAGCCTACACTGCAGCTGCAGCCAGCAGCCGCTCCAATCAGTTCCTGCTGCCCGGATCATCTGATCACAACTAAATAGCTTGGATGCAGCTAAAGGAAAAGACTTCATCCACTGTAACTGAACACTTGCACAGACATCAGGGCACGGAACAGGCTCCAAAGAATTCTGGAATCGAAAAAAGACCAAGGTTTCCTGTTTTCTGATTTCCAAAGAAAAGCCTTGCAATGCTACGCTTCTTCTATTAAAATCATCTGTGCAAATAATGCATTTGCTTGTTGGAAAATGGGGGAAATAGTCTTTTTATATAAAGCAACAGTGACTACCAAAGGTTACATTTTAGAGTTGTCTTATAACTCTGTACTGTTAGAAAACAGAATTGTAGTATGAGCAGTTTCCTCATAGATTTTGGGAATTTATAAATTCTATGCCAATGCGTGGTGAAGGTACTGTCGCATGTGCCATACAGTATATGTTGCATACATTTTATTTTATGATTATTTTTGCAACTTATGGTGAGATTTCTG
The DNA here is from genome assembly GCF_031893055.1 of Leptodactylus fuscus. Classification (NCBI taxonomy): domain Eukaryota; kingdom Metazoa; phylum Chordata; class Amphibia; order Anura; family Leptodactylidae; genus Leptodactylus; species Leptodactylus fuscus. The sequence goes on along the minus strand of NC_134267.1, from coordinate 177,108,300 downwards.
TAAGTGCTTATTCACACGACAGGGTTCTCTGGCCATGAGCTATTCGTTGAATTAACAGCCTGTACATGGCCCCACAGACATTAATGGACCTATTCACATGACCATTTTTTTTTATGGTCCTTGCGACCGATCCGTTAAATGAATAAAACATGCCATTTCCATAGACTTGAGTATATGAGGGATTTCCCTTGGGTGTACGACGCATTAGTCTGAATATCCACTTATTCAAATAAATGGGACAATACCGAAAACTTCTACAACAAATCTGCATACAAAGAGAATCTGAATGTTGATTTCTCCACAGCCCTGATGGTAACTGACTCCTAACTGTAAGGGTAAGTTCACACGGGTATTTTGTTCCGAAACCTGAACAAATCGGCCTAGTTGGGAGGAAGGAGTGTCTTCAGGCCAATTCGCGAAGTGAATCGGCCTGAACAATGAGCAAGTTGCTTCTTTTTTCCAGGAGCCAGAAGAAACGGTTTGTACCGGCTCCCAGAAAAAAAGCGAGATGCTCATTGTTCAGGCGTAGTCGTCTCACGATTTGGCCTGAAGACACTCCCTCCTCCCGTCTAGGCCCATTCATTGTGCCTAATCCAGAGCGGAGAGCACCACTGGATGCACCGGCTTTCAGTTGCGGCTACCCGTTTTTTTGTCTGGAACCTGAGGCGGCCTGTATGAACTTACCCACACAGAGTTTTTTGGTCAGGGATCCGCCTCAAAATCCTCCTCCAAAAAAACGCTTCACCATACAGTCCTATCTAACCTGTTTTTTTTTTTCTCCACTACCGTATTTTATGCTAGCAGAAAAAAGAAGCGACATGTCCATTCTTCAGGCATTTCCCGCCTGAAAAAATCAATGCAAGTGAATGGGAAGCGGAAAAACTGCTAGTGTTTATTTGAGGTGTTTTCTGAGGCGTTTTTGAGGCTTTTTTTTTTGTCAAAAAAAGGCCTTAAAAAAACGCCCAGCAGATTTTCCACCTCCCATTGACTTGCATAGATTTTTTCAGGCGGAAAACGCCTCAAAAAACACCTCGGGAATTTTCTTGAGTGGATTTTTCCTGACCATATTCCTGACCAAAAAACTCTGTGTGAACTCAGCCTAAGTCAATAGGTCCAATTTTAACATCTGTCAAAATGGATTTGCATCCATGTGATGACTATTAAAAACAGACCAGTGTAGTTCATCCATTTTTCTAGCTCACAATTAAAAATGGATGACAAATAGAGATGAGCGAGTACTATTCGAAACTCCCGTTTCGAATAGCATGCACCCATAGGAATGAATGTATGCAGGGGTTTAAGCGGCCGGCCGCCGGCAAAGTTTGCGTGCTATTCGAAACGGCCGTTTCCACTAGTACTCGCCCATCTCTAATGACAAACTGATGCAAAATGGAAATTTAGGTCGTGGCATAAACTGCAAAAATGTTCAGCTCTGTGAATCCCATCCACATGTCGTAATTTTGAAAATTTCAGCATGTAAATTATACCTACGGAAACGCCAGCGGTTTCCTTATAGGTGTAATGGATGCAGAAAGTCCGCACAGGAAACCTCTACAGACTTTCTGTGAAAGCTCTGCGGGAAAAGCCACAATGCATTGCTGCTGCAGTTTTCATGCAGGGCTTTTTTCGCTGCAGCCAGCTACGTGGGGCCTTGGCCTAAAAAGGACAAACAACCAGAAAACATGAAAAATAGGTGATATACTGATAGAAAACACATGTTAAAAACTAATAGTTTCATCCATGTAATGTCTGGCTATTTCACTATCGAGTGAATGTAGCCTAGAGGGTAAGCGTTGGTTCACGTCTGCGTTTGTATTCCGTCTGGGCAAGTCCACATGGGAACCCCCCGAACAGAATACCAAACGCAATTGCCAACGCTGTGCAGTAAAAGCACACAGACCTCATAGACTATAATTGGGTCCGTGTGCTTGCTGCCAGATCTCTGCACAGAACATGTGGAGAGGAAAGGAACTTACTAAATGTGAGCCATTATGATAGGTTCATCATGCTATTCTCGGATATAATAATTCTAGTGGATCCAAGCGAGTAAACAAATGAGGGGTTACAGGGATTGTCCAGGGGAGGTAATTTACAAGCATCTGGCCTGAATTCTACAGGTTTTGAACTTTGGGCGCCCACCATGTTTCTGACAAAGGTTCATGTATCCAGCACCACATTCCTCTTCCCTGTTGCTTGGTGTGATATACTGTATAGTATGGGGCTGGCTGGATTGCTAATTTGAAAAGCAAAACCCATCCCTTTTCTCAGAGCTGAAAATCTGAACCTGCAGAATCTGGCCAAGGCTGACAATTTAGCTTTCCTTGAAAACCACTTTAGGCTAAGACCCCATGGGATGTCCCGCAGCAAAAAGCACTGTGGGAAAAACCACAGCAGCAACGCATCGCAGTTCATCCCGCAGCACTTTAAACAGATTTTTTCTGTGGACTTTCGGTTACAATCATACCTATGGGAAACCGCCGGCATTTCTGTAGTTATAATTGACATGCAGCGATTTCCAAAACCGCCCCGCTTTTGGAAATCGCGGTGTGTCTGCATGGTGGTTTTTACTGCAATGTGGACGAGGGATTCGCTAGAATCCCATCCACTTTGCCCGTACTGTAAAACACCGCGATTTTTCAATTGCGGAGTTTCCATCCCGTGGGCCCCAGGCCCATGTTGAGGAAAAGCTGCATTTTTTGTTGTGGATTTTGCTGTGTTTTTTTTAAAGCCAAAGCCAGATGTGCATTAAGCAGAAGGGAGAAATATAACAGCTTCCTTTATATTTCCTATTCCTTTTGTAACCACTCCTGGGTTTGCCTAATTTTATTTTTTTATTTAAATGCAGCTAAATCTGCAACAAAAAAAGACCTGAGTCAAAAGAAGACCTTCTAGTGCATCTTTTCTTACATCTCTGTGATTCTTTATTCTTCCTAAAAACTTTAGAAGAAATAAGTTGACAACTGGGTGTTATCACCGTATTGGAAAGCAGGGCATGTTCCTATACAATCAGACACTCTCTTGAATGATTAAACAGCTTGAGTATATAGAGACACTCCCCTAAATGGTAACACCCAGCTGTCAATTTATTCTTAAATTTCTAGGAGGAATAACAGAGGAATGCAGTCGTCTACTGAACAGAGGCCTCATTATAACAAGTGGCAGATTTGTTGTAAAGTATAGTACAGATTCTCCAAAATGGCGCTAGTCAATGAGATTCTTATTCTGTTTGCTTGTGGCTAAGGGAGGAATGTCAAAACCAAAACACTTTTCTATTACAGCTATATAACAATATATAAGGGGGCATTCACATGGAGTAACGCCGGGCGTGTATCACAGCCGTACACGCCGGCGTTACGGCAGACTGCCGAACACTTCCCATTCACTTCAATGGGAGTGCTCGTAAACACCGCTGTTATGAGCGCTCCCATTGAAGTGAATGGGAAGTGTTCGGCAGTCTGCCGTAACGCTGGCGTGTACAGCTGTGATACACGCCCGGCGTTACTCCGTGTGAATGCCCCCTAAGTGTGGGGAAGAGGTGAACACTGCCTTGGATCACATGACCTGGAGGTTGTGACATCCCTGGAAGCATCACCAGGATCTGGTAAGAAAATGAATACTCCCCGGACAACACCTATAATTCTCACTAAATGACCAATAAACTACCCTGGCCTTGTTGGACAGAAAAATTCCCTTCTTTCCCTTTACCTTGCACAATAGTACAGTCTACCGCACGTACCTCCTTCCATTGTGTCTCATATATAACTAACACAAAATCATTACTTTTCCCCCATTGCCTAATTTTGTAATCTGTGGTTTTTGAGGAAAAAGAGCTAAAAGAAATCCATTGCACACATCATAATACTTCCCTTTTATAGATCTTCTTTTTTGAGAAACTGATTTTTCCTGTTTTACTTTTCTTAAGAGGAAGTGTGGGCAGAATAATCTCCTGATACGTCAGAAACACATGAAAAGATCCCATCAGTAAAGTCTGTTCTATATTTTTATACCTGGAAACCCCCCCTTCATTTTGTCTTCTATCATTATACGGAAAAAAAGTCCATATAGGATATTTTCAGTTAAAGAGGACTTTTCCTGTCCTCGGACACATGTGGTTTATATACCGCTAGAAAGCTGATGAATGCGATGCGATGAATTCAGTGCACTGTTGGCTTTCCCAGTATGTGCCCCATCATGTGCTGAAATTACTCTCTCCCCACCGTCAGAAAGACGTTCCTGACAGTCTAGCGTCATAGACTTGTGCTGGGGGGTGTTCCTCAGAGCTCAGCGTCATTGCTGGGCGATATGGAATGCCCCTCTAACAGTGCAGGACTATGGACGAGTACTTTATAGGAGAAAGGGGGTCATTCCTCACAGCCCAGAGATGATGCTAGACTGTCAGGAACACCCTTCTGACAGTGGGCATAGATTAATTTTTATTACCAATATCTCAAGCCCCAGGGTACACACCGGGAAAGCCAACAGTGTGCTGAATTCAATGCACTGTCGTCTTTCTAGCGGTATATAAAACCGCATATACAGTGGGGCAAAAAAGTATTTAGTCAGTCACCAATAGTGCAAGTTCCACCACTTAAAAAGATGAGAGGCGTCTGTAATTTACATCATAGGTCGACCTCAACTATGAGAGACAAAATGAGAAAACAAATCCAGAAAATCACATTGTCTGATTTTGTAAGAATTTTTTTTCAAATTATGGTGGAAAATAAGTATTTGGTCACCTACAAACAATGAAGATTTCTGGCTCTCACAGACCTGTAACTTCTTCTTTAAGAGTCTCCTCTTTCCTCCACTCATTACCTGTACTAATGGCACCTGTTTAAACTTGTTATCAGTATAAAAAGACACCTGTGCACACCCTCAAACAGTCAGACTCCAAACTCCACTATGGTGAAGACCAAAGAGCTGTCAAAGGACACCAGAAACAAAATTGTAGCCCTGCACCAGGCTGGGAAGACTGAATCTGCAATAGGCTACCAGCTTAGTGTGAAGAAATCAACTGTGGGAGCAATAATTAGAAAATGGAAGACATACAAGACCACTGATAATCTCCCTCGTTCTGGGGCTCCACGCAAAATCTCACCCCGTGGGGTCAAAATGATCACAAGAACGGTGAGCAAAAATCCCAGAACCACGCGGGGGGACCTAGTGAATGAACTGCAGAGAGCTGGGACCAATGTAACAAAGCCTACCATCAGTAACACACTACGCCGCCAGGGACTCAGATCCTGCAGTGCCAGACGTGTCCCACTGCTTAAGCCAGTACATGTCCGGGCCCGTCTGAAGTTTGCTAGAGAGCATTTGGATGATCCAGAAGAGTATTGGGAGAATGTGCTATGGTCTGATGAAACCAAACTGGAACTGTTTGGTAGAAACACAACTTTTCGTGTTTGGAGGAAAAAGAATACTGAGTTGCATCCATCAAACACCATACCTACTGTAAAGCATGGGGGTGGAAACATCATGCTTTGGGGCTGTTTCTCTGTAAAGGGGCCAGGACAACTGATCCGGGTACATGAAAGAATGAATGGGGCCATGTATCGTGAGATTATGAGTGCAAACCTCCTTCCATCAGCAAGGGCATTGAAGATGAAACGTGGCTGGGTCTTTCAACATGACAATGATCCAAAGCACACCGCCAGGGCAACGAAGGAGTGGCTTTGTAAGAAGCATTTCAAGGTCCTGGAGTGGCCTAGCCAGTCTCCAGATCTCAACCCTATAGAAAACCTTTGGAGGGAGTTGAAAGTCCGTGTCGCCAAGCGACAGCCCCAAAACATCACTGCTCTAAGGGAGATCTGCATGGAGGAATGGGCCAACATACCAACAACAGTGTGTGCCAACCTTGTGAAGACTTACAGAAAACGTTTGACCTCTGTCATTGCCAACAAAGGATATATAACAAAGTATTGAGATGAAATTTTGTTACTGACCAAATACTTCTTTTCCACCATAATTTGAAAATAAATTCTTAAAAAATCAGACAATGTGATTTTCTGGATTTGTTTTCTCATTTTGTCTCTCATAGTTGAGGTCTACCTATGATGTAAATTACAGACGCCTTTCATCTTTTTAAGTGGGAGAACTTGCACTATTGGTGACTGACTAAATACTTTTTTGCCCCACTGTATATATGAGGATAACACCTCCATCAACTGTAGTTCTTTGTATCCTTTTATAGGCTCCTTCCCACTGATTCTAGCACAGCTGAATATTTTTCTCTAGCTCCCACCATTTCCAAGCAATCAATACAGTTAGTTTTGGAGTCTGACATGCTAATTAGACTTTGTACTGTCATGTGGGTGGTCTCAGGCAGAAGCAGTCAAGGGGGTGTTATTAAGAGCTCTGTCCACTCAGAGGCAGACAGTATAACAGAGTCCAGAATCACACCCCTGGCTGCTCCTGTCTGAGACCACCCACTGGACAATACAAAGCCTAATTATATCAGACACAAAACTAATCACACTGATTAATCAAGAATGGTGGGAGAGAGAGGAACTCTAACTGTGAACTGGAATCTGCGTAGCAGCATCGCCTATTAAAGGATGCAGAGAGTGGGAGAGATATCCTATACAGGATATGGGGAGAGACTATCACAGTTCTAGCTATCACTTCAGTCACTCTTTTTGCTACAACTACAGAATTACATTCACGGTAAGTGGTACACTTGGGGTTGCCATCTTATAGCTGTTGGAAACTTATTTGAGTGCTGTGTATTCCCATCTCATATCTTCAAATCTGTGATGCAGTTCCCAAAACAGTCAGTGTCTGGACATAACACTGTGCAAAGAAAGACTAAGTTCACAGGGCTGCCATTAAAATCCAGTGCTCTCATCTATCATAGGCTTAATGGGGGTTGTTTGGTTATTAATAGAGATGAGCGAACAGTAAAATGTTCAAGGTTCGATATTCGTTTCGAGTTGCCCCTCAATATTCGACTACTCGAATCGAATATCGAACCCTATTATAGTCTATGGGGGGAAAATGCTTGTTTCAGGGGTAGGCAACGTTCGATCAAATTATACTTACCAAGTCCACGAGTGAGGGTCGGGCTGGATCCTCCGTGCAGTCTTCTCCTTACAGCGTCCCCTCGGCGTCTTCCGGCTCTTCATTCACTCTGCCAGGCATCGGGCCTGGGCAGAGCCGACTGCGCATGCCCGCACTACAAGCAGACATGCGCAGTCGGCTCTGCCCAGGCCCGATGCCTGGCAGAGTGAATGAAGAGCCGGAAGACACCGCGGGGAAGCTGCACGGAGAAGACTTCTAAAGGTAGGAGAAGAACCAGCGTTGATTGCCCGACTGTATAGCATTCGGCCAATCAATGCTGGTTTTGCATCGAACTTTTACATTCGAACAGCGAGTGGTACTCGATCGAGTACAAGTATTTTGAATACCGTAGTATTCGATCGAATACCTACTCGATCGAGTACTACTCGCTCATCTCTAGTTATTAACCTTGCTGAAGCATTTTGGACTTGCTGAAGGCAATGTATTTCTTTATCTGGAAAACCTTCATTTAGGACAGTATTCCAGATGTGATGTTATGAAGGTATGGACCAGAGTAGAGAGGTCTACATTGGAATAAGGTGTTTCATTTTTACAATGTTCCTCGGGTGGAAGTATGAAGATTTGATAATGGAGGATACCTTGGTCCTGAGAGACAGTTCTCCATCAATAACTATGACCAAGTTATTCTGAGCTTTGATGGGTTGTGTTTCTTAGAAATAGAGCTGTTGGATGTACAAGTTGACATTTTGCCATTAAGCGCTGACCTCCATCCATGAGGACTCTGTCTGGGTTCAGCTTTAGCCAGCTGGCATTAATCCATTCTTGTAGTTCAGTTAGGCATGAATTTATGGCTCGAGATGGCTCACTGACTCCAGGCTTGAAGGATATATGAGGATAATGGAGGGAAGGTAATGATGATAATGTGAACACTGAAAGTGCTGCTGAACTGAATCAGAGCTGTATTCCCTTCATTCTCAGGAGTGGTTATGGTACCAGAGGTCAGACCCCCACTAATCATAAAATGATGGCATATCCTAGAGAATATAGAGAGCACACTATTGCTCTACGAGATGGGAAAAACACTTTAAGGATAAGACTCCACATTGCAGAAATGCAGTGTTTTTGCCTACTGCAGAAATGGAGCAGAAAAAAAACCCGTTTGTTTTACAGTAACTATAAAGTGAATGAGATTTTGGCTAATCCCATCCCCACACCAGAGAGAAAAAACTTCTGCAGAAAAGCTAACTTTTGGGGAAAAAAATGCAGCATGTCAATTTTAGCTGTGGAAACCACAGAGAAAAGCACTGCAAAAACACAGTGAAAAACCCTGCAGGAAAAAACCCAATCTGATTTTACAGCATTTTTTTTTTTTTTTTTGCTGCGTCTTTTTTTAGCTACGTGGGCCTTAGGGTAAGTGCACACAGAGTTTTTTGGTGCTGATTTTGACGCTGAATCTGCCTCAAAATCAGCCTCCAAAAAAAGCCTCCCAATTGTGAACATGGCCTAATGCCTTTGATTATGGGGATAATCAGGGCCGGCGTCAGCGCACGGCATAGTCGGGCAAATGCCGGGGCCCACAGAGCCTCTGGGGGCCCCCCCGGCACTTGCCCGCCCCAGCACTTGCCTGTCACGATTTCAGCTCATCGGCGTCCATCCGCCGATGAGCTGAATACGTAGGCGATTAAAGCAGTAGCTGTGAGTTCAGCTCCTGCTTTAAAGCTCCGGCCCGGCTTGCGTGTGTAAGCGCGATGACGTCATCACATCGCGCCTACACACGCAAGCCGGGCCGCAGCTAAGCAGGAGCTGAACTCACAGCTCCTGCTTTAATCGCGTATGTGGCTGGAGTGAGAGAGCGGAGAGAGGAGCGTCGGGGGAACGATGGAAGGTGAGTGATGGAAGGTGAGTGTAAGTGTTTTTTTTTTTTTATTAAATATAAAGGTGGAACATAATGAAGGGGGCCCATGAAACTGGGGGGCAAATGAAGGGGAGGGGGGGAACGGCATGACACTGGGGAAGATGAAGGGGGTGGGGAGAGAACGGCATGAAACTGGGGACAGAGATGGAGGGGGCCCAATGAAACTGGAGGGCAAATGAAGGGGAGGGGTGGAACAGCATGACACTGGGGCAGAGACGGGGGACATAAAACTGTGGGCAGATGAAGGGGGAGAACGTGATGAAACTGGGGACAGAGATGGAGGGGGGGACATGAAACTGGGGACAGAGGAAGGGTGTATATGAAACTGGGGGAGAGATGGAGGGGGGGGCATATAATTTACGGGTGACTGTAGGAGGATTGTACTGTGTGGGAGCACATGATAAATTAATGAGAATGGGTGGAATCAACAAAAGTGGGTGGAGCCAAATGTGCCGCGGCGCGCAGAGCGCGCCACACATTTTGCCCCTCTTTCTACTCTTTAAAAATTGGGAGGTATGGCGTTGGTGACGCCACACTCCTGCATGACGTTACTTGCTTCATCTGCGACGCACAGTGTCTCGACTCCCCCGCCTCCTTTACAAGGGGGCCCACTGAGGCTCTGTCGCCCAAGGGCCCATAAAAACCTGGAGCCAGCCCTGGGGATAATGTTCCTCCTTAAGGAGAAACCACCTATTAGGTGTGTGGAGACTTATACAGCCATAGTTGCTCCACTTCAAGGAAACATGGGAAGAATATGCAAATCTGTCTCCCAAGATGTAAATAGAGAGACAGTGCCTCTGTTATCTGGTCGGGTCTCTCAGTTCTACCAAGTCAGTTCTCTCTACACTGCGCTGACGAGGTCCAACCAGACCGAAACAGCCATCCGTAGCTGAGAAATTGACTTGGTAAAAACCCCACATTATGCAGTAAAGGCTTCTGGGAAAGTTGGGCATGATGTTCAGGGTGCTTCCAATAGAGGGCAGCATAACAGAGGCACTGTCTCCCTATTTACATCTTGGGAGACAGATTTGCATATTCCTCCCATAATGCCTTTGACACAGAACTGTACAAACAAAGAGAAATAAATGTTCAGGTTTTATTTTTCAGCCGCCATAATAAAGCATAAATAAAGTGAAAATCCTTTTACATGTTTACATTTTCTAAGCTCTTACCCAACAAACAATCCAGTAATATGATAGGAATATTGGAAATCAATAAGAATATTGCTGACAATAGATGCTACACGTAATGAGCTTCCCAAAACAATCACCGTCAACGTCAGCTATATACTGTATATATCTATATATGCAAAGGGTCACATTCCCAGACAAGAAAATAAACCCTAATTCTGGTAGAAATACCACAAAAAAGGGAAAGTCAATAGTAACCAGTCATGATTTACATGTAAACAGTAAAATATCTGCTGATACTGGGGCAGATGTGCATATTTTACAGACAGTCACCACGTTTTAATCTTCGGCCTTAAGAAAATCTGTCCGTGTCTGCAAGTCAGCCCATTCCTACTGCATTGTAGGTTACAACTAAATAGAAAAGGGAATTTTTATGTAAATCTGTCAAAAATACTAAAGAAACTGCAGCTGAAACCCATCACATTGAAAATGAGGTCCGAATCTGCAGATACCAAGTAAGGGCTAGTTCACACGTGAGTATAAGGGGAGGTTTTTGACAGCGGATTTCGTGTCCAAAACCACCCCTTATAATGGTGGTCTATGGAGACCGCCGGGCTTCTTTTCTCCGCTAGCGGCGGGCTGCTGCTAGCGGAGAAAAGAAAGGACATGTCATTTCTTCAGGCGGAAGCCGCGCGGCTTCCGCCCCCGGCAGCTCCCTCCTATGTCAGCTCATTCATTTGAGCCGACAGCAGAGGGTTAAGCCGCGACAGCGATGGCCGCGGCGGGCGGGTTTTGACAAGAGAGAGACGCGGCTCGCCGCGTCTCTCTCTGTGTCAAAACCCGCGCGGGCAGTTCACGTGTGAACTAGCCCTAACAGAGCAAAATTAGCTGAGCAGAATCACATATAGGTTTGTGGGAAAATTTCATTAAAAGTCATTCATTTAGCTCTCCGCTCATTATGGGCATAAGAGTCCAGTGGGCGGTACTACTCAATGAATGACTGATGTCACTGTACGCTCATACAAGAAAGCTTGTTAATCTTTGAGAAAGACCGGCCACTGGGCTCAAGGATAGAATTATCAGAGGTTTTACTGAATCTTCTTACCCCACAAAACTAAAGTATACATATCTCAATCTGGTCAGCTCCCCCTGCTCTATAATGTGGTTCCCACAAATTACATTGATTTTACAACCTTAAGGGTTAATGTATCTAAAACCAGTTGTGTCAGATAATATGCAATTCATACTAGGAGGAGATGTTCTTAAGACATGGGCTTCCGGCCCACTAATTCCAGAAGTCGTCATCTTCTCAATATCATAGGCCCAATAGTGATCCCCCCAAGACCCCCCACCCTGTGATGTTTTTGTAGAAAGTTTTTCAATAATGAAAATTTCACACCCTAGTACTTTATGCTATCAATTTCCTAAGACTGCCATATAGTATGCGAGTCTTAATGAACAGCTACACCATACATATTAAGATATTAATTATGGCATATCTCACATGGTCTGTATATTTCAATATATTTACACTAGATGACTAATATAAATACATTGATAAAAATCCTCTATACAGCTCATTCAATTTTAGAAAGCGAAAAAATAGCTGCCTGCAGAGCCACCACTAGAGGGAGCTCAATACATGGGAATTAATACAACTGCCAATGAACTCCTCCTTAAAGAGAGTGTGTCACCAGAGCCCAGTATATCAACCCAACCCTGTACATAGATAGGTTAGGGTCCACTGAATCAGATGGCATTTTCCCCTTGTGAATCGATGCCGATGTATCACAAATCGTCTCTCTGGACCAACAAAGGTGTTTCCATTGCTCCAAAGATGTAAGTGGCAACACCCTCATTGATTCAAGGAGTTGGGTTGATATTCTGGGTTCTGGTGACCGATTCTCTGTAAAATTTACAAAAATAAACTGAAAACACTTGTTTGTAGCTGGACCATGAATTTTGGAAATCGCCTTTAGTTTAATTGCTGCCATGTAGACTAAGTACTAAGAAAACCAAAGTAGTACTATAAGGTCTCTGTCCAAATACTGATGGATGGTCACTACAGGTGAGAACAAGTGACATGAAGCATGTATGTTCCATAGAGGAGGACAAAATACAGAGTACATGAAGTGACTGAAATAATGATGGGCATGTGGGGAGACCTGGACATCAACTGAAAGCTATGGACATGGCAACACTGGAGAAGGAAAGGAATATAGAACCCAAACCACCCAAAGAAAGGGGACATGTGGATATAGGCAGAGGAGGGGTCTATACAAGGGCTCTGGAATCACTGTGGAGGGAAGGAGAGATGGGCAGAATGATGTGGAGCACCACTGATAAAATTACATGTCAGCCAGCCTAAGGTTGGCAAGGAGGCCTGTGTGGTGTCAGAGTTAGCCCTCATCTGTCTGCAGCCAATATTTTTCTCATATATATCTGATTTTCCGATGACTGAAAATAGAATACAATAGTTGACATAAAGCAATATTTAAGTCCAGCACAATACTGACCTTGTAAAAATAACCTCCAGGGTCCATTTATGTTCCCCCTAAAATGCTCCAGGCACTGAAGATATAACAGCACTTTGTACTTACTGCACATCCAAGAGTCCTGGTCAACATACTATTCATAAACAGCTGCAAGGACATGCAGGACCTGGTATTACAGAACAACTGAATGATATGGGAGTGGGCGCATACTTGTCATGTATCACATAGTACTCACATGGTAAAAGCATATGGTCACAGAATAAGCATGTGATAAAGGAGTGGTCAAGCAGCAGTCAATAGACCTAGAAGAGGATTAGATGTTACAAGCTTGTCTGGTATTTACAGGTAGAGTAATGTCTATAATATAGACTCTATATGTACAGACAATATCAGGATATATTAGTATCAGTAATTGTTGCTTGTCTATAGTGTGAAGGCTTCATTCGATGCCCAGGTAGATCATTAATGGGTTGATGCTATATGTGTCTTACTCCTCTGACATGCAAGTCTACATCTATGATGTGCAGTGCAAATGGAAACAACAGAAAAGACCAGTGAGAAATTCTTCTTTGTATTTTCTCAAACCACAGCAGACTGTAAAAGTATTTCAAGCTTCCTGAACACATACCAGTCAGACAGCATCAAAACTGCGGAGCAGGGTCTGCTAAACGGTGCTACATCTGTACGGGGTCGGATGAAATAGTGCAGGGATAACACTTCTCAATAAGCTCTATGAAAAACTCATACAAACTGGCAAAAAAAAAATAAATAAAATAAAAACAATCTATTTCTCTATTTGTCTATGTAGAGAGAAAAAATTTACTAAAATAAACTACATGACAATTTGTACTCCTTAGGCACTATTCACACAACCAATATTTTTTCCTCTGAGGTGCCCCAGAAACCACAGCTAATAAGGGAGAAGAAACAGATGCACAGGAAATGTCAAACTGCACATGGAAATGCTATTCTGATTCCGAAAAATGGCTCAAAATAGGGCATACTTTTTAAGGCTACGTCCACATTTCTGTTGAAGACTCCAACGTAGTGTCCTCCTGAAAATTGCTGGAGGAAAAAGTTCTGCATGGAGGATTTTTTCCTTCATCAGTTCACTGGTTCCAGTTTTCTAATAACGGTCAGTGGGGTCCATCGGACTCTGTGTATTATCGCTATTTTATCTCCGAAGGACCAAAACTTGTGCATGAGTCCATGTGCAGTCCATACCTATTCCTTCAGACTTGGACTACATGACAACCGGCATACTGGTTTGATACTCATCAGAATAGGACATTACACTCAGTACAGTTGATGGAGTATACTAAATATATTATACTAAAACATCACAACATTGCTAACTGCCACTCGGTTCTGGATAAGATCCTAGTTTGGTTTAGCCTTCAGACAGTAAACAAATAACAAATGGTATTGTCTTCATATGAGTTATACAATTTTTATTTATCAATTTCTCATGGTTTTCTAGATCTCTTACTTTGAGAGGATAAAAATCAGACCATGATCATGTGATATATAGTTCATGGTCATGTGATATATAGTCCATGGTCATGTGATATATAGTCCATGGTCATGTGATGGACACAGGTGCACAGCTTATTACAGTCACACCACAGTAATTAGACATTTGTCCTGTAACGAGCTGTGAACTTGTCTGTCCATCACATGACCATGGACTGATTTTTATAAACTGGAAGTAAGCAGAATGAATGACAACAAGCAGATTACTGAAAAATTGTGAGTAATTAACACAGAAGGTATGTTGGAAAATTCAAAAAAAAATGTAATTACGTATACAAACAATAACTCACAATAATTCATTTACTGAAAGTGGACGACTCCTTTAACTTATCAGATCATGTTGCCTTTTAGAAAAGGTGCTTAGCCTGTGACACATGCTCAGTCACGAGGAAAGTAGGGGAGGACACATCTGCATAGGATCTGATCTGCTAGAATTTCTGATAGAATGTAACATATTTGCCATTTGTATCATTATTCCTAATTCCTCCATTCTTAAAGATGAGGGATCTTCTGTAGATACAACTGACGCCATCTGTTCCTCTCTTTAGAGGTAAATAAAACCCTATTGCTGAAAGCCTAGCCCTGAGTGGGTCCATCACTGTTAAATATTCTGCAGTTACGGTGAAATTGTGACCACGTGTTGAGAGGCCTTATCACGATGGGAGGAGCCAGCTTGTTATAAATCAGTTTAGGGGTTTATTAATATCATGAAGGAAAACACAGGAACAGGGAAAATGTCCAAAATAACAGAAATAACAGTCAATGTCTCATTAGCTTACATCTTCAGAGAAATTGGGTTCCTTCATCTGGATATCTCGGAGTTACTGCTCGGTTCATGCTTGTCATCTGGTTGGTGGACTTGGGCTGGTCACGACGTCCTTCATGACTGACCACCTGCCAGGGTCACCCACTCTGGTCTCCCCAACGACAGACATGTGTATTTCTTACTCATTTATATTCATGAGAGGGGGTGTTACCTTCCAACTTGTTGCTATGTAAGGAGATTTCTAAACTAGTATACTCTAACCGCACCCATGTACCCAGAATATAGAAGTGTGATGTCAGTGTATTAACCCTTAGCATGCCAAAGAATATTGTAAATGTATACATAATATTTAACAATCACCATAAGCCAACTCTTTCATTCATGAAACGTATGGTGTTTTCCTTAACAGTTGACACCTTGACAGTAAGAAGTGATCAGGAACTTTACCAAGAAAGACAGAGTCAAGAGAAGAAAAAATGTTAGGACTTAGTGGTGGAAACCCAATGAGAGCTAGAATTATTCTTTGGAACTTTAACTTAAGGAGCTCCAAGGATAAGTTCACACCAGCTTGAAGTCCATTTTGGGATTCCCCTTTCTGCTTGAAAAATGTGGAGATAAAAGCGATGTAAACAGCTTTTTGGGAAACTCGGCGGACCCCATTATAGTCTATGGGGAAACCGCTTTTTAAGCGGATTAGGTTTCCGAAACCTGAACGCAGATGTGAACCTAGCCTAACATGTATAAGCATATGGATTGCTGATGACAACAAACAGATAATATGTCTTCATGTACAGTAAAATTATTTAGAGGCCTGTATAAAAGCACAGAATTCAGTCTTAAAACTGTATATAAATCAGAATATATCCTGTATAATCCAGCTGACTACAAGATAAACTCGGACAGTGACAATACAAAAATTTTTTACAGCTGCATTTACTTTGTAAGAGAATAGTAAGTCACAGAAAAATGAGGCTACTTCTTCTCTTGAGGAATGAAAGACCCCTTGTATTCCTATTAATGCAAAGTTTGAGAGTGGCAGACTGTCTGTGCCAGCCAAACCTTGGAGCATCTGCTCTTATACATGTTCCTCATTTCATCTGTACATGCATAATGCCAGGGCCACCCACAGATATGGTTAGTGGCTACAGACCACAGATGTGAAAACTGAATTAAGACTGGCTGCTCGACTTGTCTGTGGCACTAATAAGAGGAGAATTTTTCTTCTGAAGTTGTGACTGGTACGCACTATACCCAGCGCACATTGATGCCAGCGGGGGCTGACAGGATACATTTGTAAGTTTTGTTTGGCATGCTTTAAAGCCTATAACTGCCTTGTATTTAATCATCATAAACATATTTAAGAGATTCTACAGGCAAAAGTCTTCTTTATAATGTGAGAATGTGTTGTAATATGTTGTATTTTTATATTCTTTTAAAGGGAGTCTACCAAGCCTATTTGACTGTCACCACCGTGTTACAGTCTGTGAGATTTCTTTATTCTTTCCTTTGTTTAGGAGCTGTGATCTGTACACACTGGAGAATGGGTATACTGTATAATGCAGGGAAGCTGAGGCTGGGGGGGGGGTCACTTTAAAGAGCTACAAAGGTATAGCATCTTAAAATATAGAACTGGACTTCTGGTATCTCATATGAATGAAATTATCAGTTTTCATATACCATATAAGCAAGATTCTCCACTTGATCAATGGCCAAATAGACGGGTGAGTATAGAGTGTTTATTATTTTAAGCCTCCCTAGGGATTAAAAATTAACTGGAAAACCCCTTTAAGGACATTGTATATTTACTTTTAACATTTTACTGCCACAATGGGTTAAAAATAGATTTAAATCTACAATATTTTTTTTAAAGGGAGTCTCTCACCAGGGTGAAATATATTAAATCAGTAACCCGGATAGGTTAGGCTTGCCTGAATGTGATAACTTTTTTCACATTTGTGCCTCCACTGCAGATATCCATTTACTTTAAAATATGCAAATGAGCCCTCTGGAGCACTGGCACCCCTTTCACTCCTCGTTGCTTTGAGTGACAAGACCAGTGAGCTACAGTGTACATACCACAATGCTGCCCAACAGATTACAATGGGACAGAGGTGCAGTGATACCACCCAGCCTCAGCTTCCCAGTACTATACAAGATCCCACCCCTCCATTCCTAATGAACACAGTGTACAGATTTCAATAAAGAAACAAGGTAAAGAATAAAAAAAGTGCAGGATTTCACAGAAAGGAGTCAAAGTTCAGGAATAAAGTATTTTACAAATGTATAAGTGACAGAAATGTGACCAGAAAATTTAAAGTTGTTTCAAAGTTTAGTTCCGATGACCACTGTGCGGCCTGCCACTTTAAGATGAACTGCGTTTAATAATATTATTTGTAAGAAGGCAGAGCATGAATAATATTAAGAATTAAATGTTCCATATGTCCAAGGACCTTCCCTGGCTGTATACCAAACCCACAAGTGGTTCAGGGAAGACGCCAGGGAACAAATTAAGGTTATTACAGAGTCACATAAATATTTAATTCATTTAGCATTTCATGCAGTTTCTAATGCAGTTTCTAATATCAATCCTTGGTAAAAGTTTCTAGGAGATTTCTTGATTAAAACCTTCTTGTATAACCGTTTGGAAATGACTTCTCTTAAGGCCTGTGTAACATAGCGGAGGTTGGCACATCATGACTGAGCTGCTTAGGCACAATTCTCCAGATACTTAGAATAGAGAAATTGAACTTGACAGATGATGAGAACTGCGTATCTCACCTACTGTGCAGTCATTTGTAGCAATCCCAAGGCTCTATGCATTTCTTACGGTATCACTCCATGCCAAACTACACGTGAGACATGAATCTGCCAGCTTTCATCTGATCTGCTTTTCATTTGTAACTCCCTTGCTTTTTAAGTTAGGGGATATGACTTCTTGTTCTATTTAATATCTAAAATTCAGAATTTCTGATGCCATGCCAATGTCTGTATCATATCTGTTTATATCAGATTCCTTGTTCCATGACAGGTTTACAAGCATGTTATTTTACAAAATTACTTTATATGACAGTTAAAGGAGATGTCTTCTCAGGGCAGCGAAGGATTTCCAGCTCTAAAACCAAAATAACCAATACGCCTTGACAGTCTTAGGCTGGGATTTACATACGTAACAACATTTAAATAACCAAAATTGAGTCAGTTAAGCCCTGCCTCCAGAAACACTCCTGAAACCTCTGGGATTCCCCCCAAAACAACTACTTGTTGGTGACATTTGGATACTTGGTGATATCCTTACTCTCTGTGACCCAAGTTATTTGGTAAAGTTCGGAGAGTTACTTGCTTTCCAGAAGCCATGACTCCCTAGAGGAAAATGAGTCCAGAGGGTGGGGCTAACTTTTCACAAGCCCCCTTCCCCCAGCTTGACTTTTAGGGAGACCATTTATTGGGCCCACATCAATGTTTTTGGCAGATCTCATAATCTTGTTTTATTCTGTCTTATGTGTGAAAGTTACCTTTCTGATAATAATGGGCAAACACAGATGAAATGAATGGTCTGGAGGAGGTGATAAGAGCACATTGAAGACCTGGTTAAATGTCTTGTGTGAAGAACAACCTGGTGGATGGACTCAGGGTAGAAAGAAATGGAGAACCAATGGCATACAAATAGTCTGACAAGAACAATTCACAAGTGCAACAAGACTGGAACAACTCACAATACTCAAACATTGCTTGGACTTCCATGTAGACTTAAAGAGGACCTTTCACCACTTTTGGGCACATGCAGTTCTATATACTGCCAGAAAGCTGACAGTGCGCTGAATTCAGCGCACTGTCGGCTTTCCCGATCTGTGCCCGGTGTGAAGAGCTTACGGCCCGGTACCGTAGTGCTCTATGGTCAGAAGGGCGTTTCTGACCATTAGCCAGGAACGTCCTTCTGCCTCGCGGCGCCAATCGCGCTGTGCTGTGGAGCGGGGAGGAACTCCCCCCTCCCTCTGCTCACACAGCTTGTCCGTAGACTAGCATTATCAGGAGAGGGAGGGGGCGTTCCTCCCGGCTCCACAGCACAGCGCGATTGGCGCCGCGAGGCAGAAGGACGTCTCTGGCTAATGGTCAGAAACGCCCTTCTGACTGTAAAGCACTATGGTACCGGGACCGATAGCGCTTTACACCGGGCACGGATCGGGAAAGCCGACAGTGCGCTGAATTCAGCGCACTGTCAGCTTTCTGGCAGTATATAACACTGCCTGTGCCCAGATATGGTGAAAGGTCCTCTTTAAAAGGGTTTTCCTAGGACAATACATCGACTTCAGCATTTACAATCTGTGAAATATATTTTTTTGTAAATATACCATAATAATGTTATATCTGCGAGGACCCCTCCCTAAATACTCCTGGTAATAGGGGATATAACTTGGTTATACCTTTATTCCTCCAGTTCTCTTTTTTGAGATTTAAAGGAATCCTATCATTCAATCACATTTTTTTCTCATTAATACGTCGGAATAGCCTTAAAGGGGTTGTTCATCTCAAGGATCCCATCCTATACTGCTAGCTTATGTGGATTTAAGACTTTTCCTAAATACATTGCTTCATCAAAACTGCTTTGTTTGGCTGCTAAGATTCTTCACTTTATTGTTTACACTGTGTTTCCATAACCACAGACTTGGGGATGGTCTTATCTCTCCGCCCAGGACAAGTGACGTAGCTCCCTGCTCTCAGGAGGGGGGAAGGGGAGCTGAGTATTGTAAGTGGCAATTTTCTCGTGGCCGGCAGGCATGCGCAGTCAGCTTGCCCTAGGCCCAAGGCCTAGAAGATAGAATACTCCGCCAGAAGAAGACGCGGTGAAGACCTCGTTCCAGAAGAAGATGGAGGCAGCGCTGAAGAGTTCTCTTGCAGCATTGGGGACACCCCGAGTGCTGTTTGAGTGCTGGGGCCCGCCACCAGTGCTGCAAGAGGGATCATTTACATACCAACAAAAAACGGAATATCAAGCAAACGGCGGCACGGAGAAGACAATGAAAGGTAGGAGAAGAATAGCCTTTGTTAACGCCATTCCGATGTGTTAATGATAAAAAAAAAAATGTGATTGAATGATAGGTTCCCTTTAATAGGATAAACCAGCAATGTTAGAAATCGGATAACCCCTTTAAGCATGTGCAGTATGACCCCAGTATTTCCCTATGGTGGTCCTATTTCTCCACCTGTACTCCTCCAGCACAAGCCAACACGTTTTTATGGACATTGTAGTTTATGTCTATAAAATGGCGATCATATTGTCTTCTCAATAGCACATCCAGCCAGTTTGGACATTGAATGTAGGAAGCACAGCAGCTATTCTGAGGACAATATTGCAGAATTACAATTGTTCTGAACCTTCTGGACTTGAGATACAGAGGTTCATAGAAAAACAACAATTATGGGATAACCTCATTAAGCAGGCCTGGAGGAGTACAGGTGGAGAAATAGGACTGCCAAGATTGTAGCCATTAGCAACAACATTAGCCATCTTGATGAAATACAAATATGAAGGAGAGTTAAATATTGGCAACCCGTCTAGAATAGAACATTAATATCACATTGATGATGGTCCGACACCTGGCATTCCCTACAGTCAGCCCTGGCACTTGGGCAAGTACCACTTCTGATTTACAGATCTGTGATGTCACATTTATGTTTTCTGCAGCCTACTTGCCCCAGCTGCATTACCAAGCTAGGCCACAATTAAATGTGTGGTGCTGTGTTTGGTATAAAGTGAAGATGCGGCATTGCTTGCCTGTATGCTGAAGTACAAATTCTCTTAAAAATGAATAGAACACACAATGCAATTTTGAAGCAGGTGAGGAACATAGAGAAAAAGGACATAAAAATGTACTCAAAATATACAGTCACAAACATAATCTCACCACTCTGTTTAAAAGTAAGCCAGTTTTCAGTATGGAAAGACTATATCTCAACACCACCATATGAAAAGACTTGAATCCTCTGCCGCTATTGTACTGATTCACATCTGGCAAAGTAAAAGTGTCCTTCAGCCAAATGTCACAGGAGTAAAGCTAAAATTACACAACACTCCATATAGTGTTATACCGTAAGGTCTATAAAACATGTATAGAAGTTCTCATCAATCCATAGGATAGGGGATATCTTGAAGATCAGTGGAGTTCTGACGGCTGAGAACCCAGTGATGAGGAGAGCAGGGGAATTTTTCCCCCCGTTCCAATTGAAGTGGAGGTTGGGCGTTATGTTCAATGGGAACACCAAAAATAGTTAAAGTACAGCAGAATTTGCTGCATTTTTGAAGGCCAAAGACAAGTGTAACTTAACAAGGCATGGAAAATATTAAGGCAGCATTTATACGTTTCTCTTCTACTATATCCACTCCTGGCTTTTGCTCAAAAAACTTCAGCAAAATCTGCAATAAAAAAGCAGCTTTTCTGACACATGGAGCCTTAGCCTTAAGGCCAATATGGCAGACTCAAGTGGACAAGTGTAAAAAAGCAACAAAAATTCTTCACAGTAAAACAGCAGCCACTAGTGGTCAACTCAGAGAATTGCAAGTTTTTAAATCAGACAAAATATTACTAGCAGCACAAACTTCTAGAGGGCAGGACATGTTTTCCCAGCAACAGATGTGTCGCCTGTTAGTACTTAGAATGGAAAAGCTTTGGAAGAAGATATACAACCATATGACATACATACATACATTTGGTATACACAATAGACATGACTTAGCAACAGCTGCTGATTTACATTGTGGCCCAATATCAAGCTGAGTAACAATATGCTGTACAGTCACACTACATGGAAATTCATATCCTGCTAGATCTCATTGGCCACTATTCTGCATTCCTGGAGGAAGTTCTCCGGATTGAAATATCTTTTCAATCGATAAAATCTGTATCCCCCCCCCGAGGAGCGCCTTCCAGCTCAGGTTCACATATAAAGACAAATAGGAAATAATGGGAGCCCATTGGACTTAATGCCTCAAAACTATTTCCAAGCAAAGCAGCTGTAGCACAGAAGATCACAGCCATGTAAACTGCTGACTAGATACTGGCGGGTTTACGTGTTTCATTCAGAATTCCACGTTACTACGCACACACGCCAAACGTTTTCACATGTAAATGAGAAGCAGATTTGTTGTCTCCATTTACACTCTGCACAGTCATAACTTGCTAGAGCAAACACGTGCCAAGTGCATGACACCAACAAACATCTCAATGTAACCCTACTGCTGCCAGAGCGGAAGGGCAAGAAAGGGTTAACGGAGAACAAGCCACCGCTCTGCTGTCACATGCTTCCAGGCCAAATAAAAGTGCTCAGTCTGAATAGTAAATGGTAAATTCCATATACATCTTAAAAGTACAGAGATTTACTATATTGGGAATCTATTATATTTAGCTGCCAGCAATGTCAGAGAGTTTCCAGAAACACTTTATAGCAGAGCTGCTACATCTGAGCATGTCGGACCTTGGATCACGGCAATGCCATTATGCCAAGGTAAATGAGTCTAACAGAATACATTTTCCATTTCAAATACTATAATAATACCTGCTTGAAAAGTCTAGGAAATAAGAATAAATGAGAAAAATTAACATATACAAAAGTATTACCTTCCACAGTGAACACATAGCCCCAAATTTACTATTAGTTCAACAGTGTTAACTTAGTCAGTCAGAAAGTACACCAGATTTATCACAGTGACTGATGCTGGGAGATATTCCGCCTAGGGTAAAGCCCGCTTCACATCTGCATTCGGGTTTCCGTTCAGGAATTCTGCTTGTGGACCCCCCAAACGGCAACCTATCCGCATAAAAAGTTGTTACCTAAGAAAACCCGCAGACCCCAGACTATAATGGGGTCCATGTGGCTTTCGCTTAGTTTCCACACAAAAACGCGGAAAGAAAAGTGCTGCTTGCAATATATGAAATATGCGGAGAGAGGAATGGAATGGCCCGAATGCAGATGTGAACCGGGCCTTAGGTTATACTACCTCTTAGTTGGCTTACTTTGCACCAGAACTTTGTGTCACAATCTTGCCGCATCATGGGGCTTTTAAGCCACTCCCCTTTTTCTGAGAATCTACACCTACATGTCAAGTAGCAAGTTGAAAAATGTAAGCCCAAACTAGATGTACCAAAGATGTGCTACACTACGCCAAAGATGCACCATGTCTCCACGAATGTCTAGTTGTAAATCTGGGCCATAGAGGGGTATTTTTGCATTGCTCTCTGCCATCTGTATTCTGCTTTTATCCTGTTGTCTTGTGCTTTCTTTTTTTGGCTAATATTTTAGCACTATATTTCCTGTGCACTTAAATCATGAGAAAGAAAAATAATATATACTGTATATTATTGACATTTACAGGACAAACCACTGAAACCATAGACTGTACCCGGAAATTAGAAACAGTCAACAAGTATGGTCATTTTTGGCTCCATGAAGAATAACATGATGAAGCGTTATAATAACAATGACCTGGTGAAGACAGATTGTCATTATCCTGTTAAGAATCCATGGGAAGTGGAATGATGTGCTATGAACACAAGTCTCTGATGAAGGGCTCCACCTAATGGTTCATTCGGAGACAGTAATAAGGCCAGTTACGTATCATGGATGACTTGTACACGGCCTGTATTTTTGCTTTTACATTGGAATGAATAGCAGCTCATGACTGACTTCTAAAGCAACATGAAAATATTTTGTCATCCATGATGTAATATAATATTACACTTAGGTTTCATTAAATCTATGTAGGCGTTGGACTCTATAAGGTCGCTGGCAGATTGTGGTAAATTGTATGATAACCATGATCTTAATGATTTCACATGGATGCAAATGTTACAAAAATTTCACATGTTCAAGTTCAGCCTTTTTTTAGTTATTTTTCAGGTAACACTGCAGTCCTCTAGTCTTACACATACAGTGGTGTGGTTGAAAGAGTCAGGGCTTCTAAAAAGGTCAGTCCTGAAATATCATGTGGTCCGGAAGTAGCAGTTGTTCTATTGTGTCTTTAAGATGAGGAGTAACACTATTTCTGACATATTCTACAACTTTTAGAATTCTTCCTCTATACATGATGCCACACACTGCACACAGGATATATATATATATATATATATATATATATATATATATATATATATATATATATATCTATCATAGAGAGAGACTGAACATTTTACTGAAATAACGTACCTTCTAGCCATATAGTCAATATACATATGCGCAGGGCCGCCGATAGGCCAGTACTACTGCTACTGGCGTCAGGGGCCCGGC
This sequence comes from Leptodactylus fuscus, assembly GCF_031893055.1. NCBI lineage: Eukaryota > Metazoa > Chordata > Amphibia > Anura > Leptodactylidae > Leptodactylus > Leptodactylus fuscus. The sequence goes on along the minus strand of NC_134267.1, from coordinate 177,084,162 downwards.
CAAATTTTAAAATGGGGGGGGCCCGGGCCCCCTGGCGCCGGCAGCAGTCATTGTATGTCCTGTTTCAACTCAGATCTGCGTCCAGAGGACGCAGATCTGAGTTGAGTACATACGCGGCTGAAGCGAGGAGCTGACACAGGTCAGCTCCTCGCTTCGCCGCTGCCGCCTGTCTCGCTGACACATATGCGGCTGAAGCGAGGAGCTGACCTGTGTCAGCTCCTCACTTCGCCGCTGCCGCCTCCCTCGGTGACACATATGCGGCTGAGCCGGAACCCGGCTCAGCCGCATATGTGTCAGCTAGAGAGGCGGCAGCGGCGAAGTGAGGAGCTGACACAGGTCAGCTCCTCGCTTCAGCCGCATACATATCAGCGTCAGCGAGAGAGGCGGCTGCGGCGAAGCGAGGAGCTGACACAGGTCAGCTCCTCGCTTCAGCCGCATATGTGTCAGCGAGAGAGACACCCAGCGGCGAAGCGTGGAGCTGACCCGTGTCAGCTCCTTCCTTCAGCCGCATGTGTCAGCGAGAGAGACGCGCAGAGAGCGGCGAGGGAGCGGAGGAGAAGGTAAGTTTAATGTGGAGGTGGAACGTGAATCTGGGGGCAGATGAAAGAGAGGACGGCATGACACTGTGGGGACATGAATCTAGGGGCAGATGAAAGAGAGGACGGAATGACACTGGGGCAGATGAAGGAGGGGACGGCATGACACTGTGGGGACATGAATCTGGAGGCAGAGATGGAGAGGACATGAATCTGGGGGCAGAGATGGAGGGACATGAATCTGGGGGCAGAGATGGAGGGGGGACATGAATCTGGGGGGACATGAATCTGGGGGCAGAGATGGAGGGGACATGAAACTGGGGGCAGAGATGGAGAGGACATGAATCTGGGGGCAGAGATGGAGGGGACATGAAACTGGGGGCAGAGATGGAGAGGACATGAATCTGGGGGCAGAGATGGAGGGACATGAATCTAGGGGCAGAGATGGAAGGGGGACATGAAACTGGGGGCAGATGAAGGGTGTATATGAAACTGGGGGAGAGATAGAGGGGGGACATATAATTTACGGGTGACTGTAGGAAGATTATACTGTGTGTGGGCACATGAAAAATTAATGAGTGGGCGGAGTCAACACAAAAGTGGGCGGGGCTAAATTTGCTGCGGCACACTAAGCGCGCCACACATTTTGTCCCTCTTTTAGTTCTTCAAAAGTTGGGAGATATGGAGATGGAGGGACATGAATCTGTGGGCAGAAATGTGGGGACATGAATCTGGGGGCAGAGATGGAGGGGACATGAATCTGGGGGCAGAGATGGAAGAGGGACATGAATCTGGGGGCAGATGAAGGGTGATATGAAGCTAGGGGAGAGACGGAGGGGACATATAATTTACGGGTGACTGTAGGAGGATTATACAGTGTGCGGGCAAATGGAAAATTAATGAGTGGGCGGAGTCAACATAACAGTGGGTGGGGCTAAATTTCCCGCGGCACGCAAAGCAAAAATGGCAGGGGAGGGGGGGGGGGGGGGTGCCCAGACACTTAGGCTGTATGGGGCCCCAAAATTCCTGATGGCGGCCCTGCATATGCGTACAGTATATACTACAAGTATTCAACAGACATTTTTCAAGCCGTATATTAGTTCTTTGGACTAAATAGAAGCCTACAATACACTGAGTTTCCATGACATTGTATGAAGCATAAAGGAATAGTTTTCACCATCCACATCCAAATACATTACTGCACGGCTTTTGTCTCTCTCAATCTATTTAGCTCATGTCCCCTGGTCAAACAAATCGGGTTCACGCGTCACTTATAGCCCAAGGCAAGCAGGCATGTATTGACCTTGTTTCACAATATGCAAACTGCACTAAGACAACAAGTCCATAGGAAGCTATGATTGTAAAGCATGTATTCATATATTGTATAAAATGTATGTATACAGATGTAGCAGAGTGGAATTTGCCATTTGATATATCTTTCGAGCATATTAATACACCGCTGAGATGATAGTTTATTATAAGTAAATAGATCTTCTGCATATATAGCAAAACATCAGAAGGTCACCACACATCACATAAATTCGGCTGTACGGCATGGATGAACTCAGCTCTGCTACATCTGTATAAATTCACTGACGGGTAAATGCTACATCTGTATAGGAACATATTTATGTATGTGAAAACATTGTATTAATATATGTAAATCTATAAAACATTTATTATGGTAATATTACTTACTGTGGTAAAATGAAAAGGACTATAATATTTACATTGATGTTCCAGGACAGCAGCTGACCAGAACAACAAAGAGAGTGTAAGTAGTTTGTTCCAGCAGCTGTGCCTGAAACTACAGCATGTCCTATACATATCCCCTTCATGTTTACAAAGGCATATCGACTTGTCTGTATCGATGCTGTGCCTGGTGCTTCAGCTCAACCACTTACTAAATGTGCCTGTGTAAACAATGAAGGGGACACCAGCATGAGCACCATAGCTCCTTTAACGTCAGTCTACCAATAATCAATCATATACCAATAACCTCCAATGACCTCCTACTCCGCTCTGCTCTCATCTGCTCCTCACACAACTGCCTCCAAGACTTCTCCTGTGCATCCCCCATACTCTGGATCTCCGTACCAAGACACATAAGACTGATCCCCACAATCACAGGATTCAAGAAGGCTCTGAAGACTCACCTATTCAGGAAGGCCTACACCCCCCAATAACACTATCACCACACCACCATCTGAACAGTCTCCCCCCTCTCCTTCTGTCTCTACCCCCCCTTCCTTCATAGATTGTAAGCCCTCGCAGGGCCCTCTACCCCACTGTGCCAGTCGGTCATTGCTAGTGTTATATCTACCTGTATATTCTGTGTATTGTATGTAACCCCCAAATGTAAAGCAACATGGAATTAATGGTGCTATATAAATAAATAATAATAATAATCATCTACTAATAAATCATATACCAATAAATGTCTACTAATAATTAACCATATATCAATAATCTACTAGTAATCAATCATATACCAATAATAATCTACTAATAATCAGTTATATACCAATAATCATCTACTAATAATAATATATCAATAATCATCTACTAATAATCAATCATATACCAAAAATCATCTTCTAACCAATCACACAGCAATAATCAGCAATAATCATCTACTAATAATCAATCATATACCAATAATAATCTACTAATAATCAGTTATATACCAAAACTAATCTACCAATAACATTGAAACGGCCGTCCTCGGTTGATAGACTATACTTGGTAATAATCCCAGCATCACTGCAAAATAAAGGCCTCTTGGAAGGTCGAGCATGATGTTAAAGGGAGCAGCCTTTATTGGGCCATATCACTGAGATTCTGTCTTCCTAATTACATCAGGGAAGACTGGCTTGCACATTCCAGTGAGCGCCCTCTATTGGTTTGCAACACTGAGGCACCTGACTTCCTAATTACATCATGGAAGACAGATTTGCATATTCTTCCCATAATCTACTAATAATCAATCATATATCAATAATCATCTACCAATTATCAACCAATCATATAGTCCTGGAGAAGACCTATAAGGAAACTGATCCATTTTCTCCCACACCATTGCTTCCTCTCAACAGGCAAACAGTTCAGAGCAACTTAAATGAATAAAAAGTCCTGACTACTTGAGCACGTGTGTGAAGAGACTCCATGGCATGACTGTTTCCCACTATAGTTTTTGGATTAATGCATCCCTACCTAATACAGAGGTGCATGGTCTCCCTGGGCTGCTATCAGGCCAACAATGGGCCCCACCACTTTTGGTATCCATGGCTGAAACTTGCCTTGCACTTCCACAGTAGTGAAAAAAGGAAGCAAGTGCCACGGTTGCCCATAGTTGCCAAAATGGAAAAGGACTAGAACAGGGAATGAAGGGCAGATGTCGTTCCATCCACATATGTAGAGTGCTCTGTGTGCGGATACTGTCTCAATAAAAGAAGTGTGCCTCCATGTTACCCAGGCCATGAGCATCACCTATTCTATTGCCACTGTGGCTCATTTTTTCCCCAAAACAGCCAAGAAACCCACAGAGAGAAGAGTCCTGATGGAAAAATCTTTCTACTACCAGCCACTTATGTGCGACCCCCTCATCATTGTGACATTCTAGGGCCTGTAGAAGGATTTGTCACCTAAACCACCATGACAGGAGAAGGAGAGACCAGCCACCATTTCAGGCTTCCCTCACATCACCATCTTCACACTGCTAACCCTGGTATGCACAAAATGGAAGTATACCGGTAATCAGTCTCTGTCCATGAGGCCTTGCGATGTGTTCCTGACATTGAATGATAAAAATGAGGAGCTTAAAAGTCTACAAGCATTGGAGTGTAGGCTCTGGCTTGTCAACTATGAATGTCCATATAGCTGTACTGATGGTATACCAGATGATATATATATACACTCACCGGCCACTTTATTAGGTACACCATGCTAGTAACGGGTTGGACCCCTTTTGCCTTCAGAACTGCCTCAATTCTTCGTGGCATAGATTCAACAAGGTGCTGGAAGCATTCCTCAGAGATTTTGGTCCATATTGACATGATGGCATCACACAGTTGCCGCAGATTTGTCGGCTGCACATCCATGATGCGAATCTCCCGTTCCACCACATCCCAAAGATGCTCTATTGGATTGAGATCTGGTGACTGTGGAGGCCATTGGAGTACAGTGAAATCATTGTCATGTTCAAGAAACCAGTCTGAGATGATTCCAGCTTTATGACATGGCGCATTATCCTGCTGAAAGTAGCCATCAGATGTTGGGTACATTGTGGCAACAATACTCAGGTAGGCTTTGGCGTTGCAACGATGCTCAATTGGTACCAAGGGGCCCAAAGAGTGCCAAGAAAATATTCCCCACACCATGACACCACCACCACCAGCCTGAACCGTTGATACAAGGCAGGATGGATCCATGCTTTCATGTTGTTGACGCCAAATTCTGACCCTACCATCCGAATGTCGCAGCAGAAATCGAGACTCATCAGACCAGGCAACGTTTTTCCAATCTTCAATTGTCCAATTTCGATGAGCTTGTGCAAATTGTAGCCTCAGTTTCCTGTTCTTAGCTGAAAGGAGTGGCACCCGGTGTGGTCTTCTGCTGCTGTAGCCCATCTGCCTCAAAGTTCGACGTACTGTGCGTTCAGAGATGCTCTTCTGGCTACCTTGGTTGTAACGGGTGGCTATTTGAGTCACTGTTGCCTTTCTATCAGCTCGAACCAGTCTGGCCATTCTCCTCTGACCTCTGGCATCAACAACGCATTTCTGTCCACAGAACTGCCACTCACTGGATGTTTTTTCTTTTTAGGACCATTCTCTGTAAACCCTAGAGATGGTTGTGCGTGAAAATCCCAGTAGATCAGCAGTTTCTGAAATACTCAGACCAGCCCTTCTGGCACCAACAATCATGCCACGTACAAAAAAGGCACTCAAATCACCTTTCTTCCCCATACTGATGCTCGGTTTGAACTGCAGGAGATTGTCTTGACCATGTCTACATGCCTAAATGCACTGGGTTGCCGCCATGTGATTGGCTGATTAGAAATTAAATGTTAACGAGAAGTTGGACAGGTGTACCTAATAAAGTGGCCGGTGAGTGTATATATATATATATATATATATATATATATATATATATATATATATATATAAAGCTGACTGCAGTACTGTATACTTATCTAATTTCTATTAAAAGTAATTTAAAGTAAAAAAAAAATGCTCCAATATTACTGCATATATGCTAAACACTCAGGACAACCAAAGTGGAGAAGGACTGGACATTTATGTTACAAGTAAGGTAAGCAGGAGTACTCAATGTCAAGCAATAGTTGCAAAAGCAAATAGGATTTTAGAGTGCATACAAGGAGAGATAAAAACCAGAGACCCCAATGTCATATTACTAATGTTGAGCGAATAGGATTCGAATCTTAGATTTGGATACCTCCGCTCCCATAGGAATGCATGGGAGCGGCTGATCGCAAAAGGGTTAAGCGCCGGCCGGCTTCAATGCATTCCTATTGGAGTGAGGTATTCGAAACTAGGATTAGAATACTATTCGCTCAACACTACATATCACCCTTCCAATAATGCCTTGTAACACTATGGAATGCCCTATTATAAGAGGTAATGAGGGGGTTCTTTACTGCCTAGTGATGACACTGAGCAATGTAGAACGCCCCCTCCCCCCCAGTACTAGTCTACAGACAAATACTGTCAGGATTTGGGGGGTGTCCCTCACCGTTCAGCGTCATTGCTAGGCGGTAAGGAATGCCCCCCCCCTCACAGTACAGCGCAATAGACACTACTGTGAGGAGGGGTGTTCCTCACAGACTGTCAGAAACGCCCTTCTGACAGTGAAGAGCTATGGTACCGGCACCGATAGCTCTTCAGCAGGGGAATAGAATGGGAAAGCCGAATTCAGTGCACTGTCGGCTTTCTAGCTGTGTATGACACCACATGTGCCCGAGGACGTAAAAGGTCCTCTTTAATTTATATAGCCCTTTCTAAGTGTTGAAGGTCATGTTACAGATTATGGGAATTAGATTATTAGCCATGAGAGGTTAACCTAGCGATTTTATTCTGATCACATGAAGGATTCTCCCTCTAATATGGTGTAACTGGTGTCCGCCTCATATAGTGTTTTGCTCTAGATCAACTATGTAGCATTCTAGGTTGGACTTGATGGACATATGTCTTTTTCAACTCTATTTACTATGCAATGATATAACTCAAACCCAAGAACATGCTTTTTCAGGGTGAACAGTATAGATTTGTGTTAAAACTTGGTTGAGATACCTTATAATGGATACCAATAAAGGATAAGCTGTAAAAGTGATGGCTTGGGGATTTTATAAGAGACATAAAGAATAAGGAATGGCCAGCTATAAACCGTATAGCAGGCTCACATTCGGTTTGTGATCTGAGAAATAAAATGTTTCCTTTGATAAAACTGTCATCAAATCATCACATAAATCGTGTATTGTCCATTTAATGAAATTGCGATCATCATACCGATGGAAAAGGGGTCTCAGATGGATCATATAGCAAAGAGATTTTGCCCTTTGGCTTTTGGGTAAAATGTTTAAAGGAATTTTGCTTAGTAAATTTCCCCAGTGCAATGAGACCATTGATATATAAAGCTGAGAACATACAAGAAGATGATAGAGCAAGAGTCTTAATGCTGTAATCCATGGAAGGAGGGTGTAATGGGTCACTATATGTAAACCTTACACCAGCAAATACAATAGTATCATACTTATATCTCTCAGCCCAGCTCCAGGATCAGTGAATAAGACTTAGCTGTCGCTTTGTGACTTAAATGCAAGGGTGAAGTGCTTTACTGTCACTAAATCTGTCATAGTAATGGCGTAAAACAGATTGAACAACACGGCCATTGCGGCATGTAAGGTTACTGTAACATAAAGCCAGAGATTAATGATCATGTTTTAGCCAAATGATGGATTTGCCATCTTTATAGTAATTCCTAGTGTCTGCAATAATCTTAGATGCTATAAATGTGCTATCCAAGTCACGGCTTTTAGCTCTGTTATTTATTACAAGTGGTCCAGCACATGATATAATCTGCCTGAATACATCTGTAATGGATGCAGTCTTCACAACTGACAAGATATTAGATTTGTTTCAATACTAACAGTCATGGAACTCGGACAGAAACGCACAATACTCAAGAGAACTGTCTACTCCATGACATAGCTACTTCTGATTGAGCATTAGAAGGGTTAATCGTTACAACAATACCCCCCACCATACAATACAGCACAAACCACAATAACTGCACCATACAGTGCAAACTACAATAACCCCACCATACAATGCAAACTACTACTACTTATTCCTTCTGGCTCTCGATAAGATAAGATAAAATAAGATAAGATAATCCTTTAATAGTCCCACATGGGAAAATTTAAAGCAGCATGATAATACGAATACAGGATAAAAACAAGTAATATATTACAGAAGGTGACACATAAACTCAAAATAGCAGATATAAGAAAAATACTAGGAATCAATAGCAATTGAGGAAAAGAAAGAAAGAAAGAAAGAAAGAAAGAAAGAAAGAAAGAAAGAAAGAAAGAAAGAAAGAAAGAAAGAAAGAAAGAAAGAAAGAAGACTTCAGGATCATTTAGCTCTCTCTCTCTTCACTTGATCTGATGTAGCCTGACCGCAGTTGGGAGGAAGGACCTCTGATAGCGCTCCTTCTCACACTTGGGGTGAAGCAGTCAGTCACTAACAGTACTGCCAAGTGCCACCAAGGTCTCATACATGGGGTGGGATTTATTCTCCAGCATGGAGCTCACCATGGACAGTATCCTCCTGTCACCCACCACCTTTATTGAGTCCAGGGGGCTCCCCAGGACAGAGCTGGCCCTTCTGATCAGCCTGTCAAGTCTATTTCGGTCCCTGATTGATATACTGCTCCCCCAGCAGGCCACACCAAACAAGATGGCTGAAGCAACCACAGAGTTGAAAAAGGCCCTAAGAAGTGGCCCCTGAACTGTAATGGATGCCCATGCTTGGTAAGCTTAGCTGGGCAGGGTGTGAAGGGTAAGAGTTAGCTGCTGCCAGACACCTATGGCACAGACTAGGTAACAAATGATTGGGCATGATAAAATTCAATATGCCTGGTCCTGGTTTTTCCTGACTTCAATAATTGGGGGAGAGTTAGGAGGCCCCATATAATAGAAATCTAATCCTGCAGAAACCAGTGACTTTCAGTTTCTGTGTGGGTGCCTTAAAGGGGTTTTTCACTTGAACTACTCCTGTAGACAGCAACCTAAAATCTTTAAGCAGGCCATACACATTAGATTGTCAGCCATCTAATACCAGTATGTATGGAGGCCTCCTGAATATCCCCAGAGAACATATACTGGAGAATAGAAGGTTTGGGCTATTGGATTGGATTTCATGATGAGGCAGTATGTTATAGAGCAAGAGGAGCTGAGCAGATTGATATATAGTTTTGTGTGAGACAATTCAGTACAACCTGCCATTTACCCATTGAAATCTCTACTCTTTGTATGTTAAAAGTCAAGGAGGCGATCCTATCAGTGACTGGCAGCTATCGCCATAGACAAAGTCATAGTGGGGAGGCTGTCAATCACTGATAGGACCGCCTCCTTCACTTCTCATCATACAAAGAGCACACATAAATGACACGTTATATTGAACCCTCTCCCACAAGATCATATATCCTACTCAACCCCTCCTGCTGTATGACATGCTGCCGCTAGGTTCACACTAGTGTTCGATCTCCGTTCTGTGGTTTCCGTCTTCTGCATGCAGAAGACGGAAACCCGTCAGAGCGGGTCTGGCCGTGAGCGCCGGTGAGTGTTTTATGCTCTCCGCCGCAAAACCGGATTTTTTAAATCGGACACAGAGTACTGCATGTCCGACTCTGTGTCCGATTTTAAAAAAACGGTTTCGCGGTGGAGAGCAAAAAACGCTCACCGCCGCTCACGGACAGACATCTTTCAATCCTATTCAAATGAATGGGTTTGAAAGAGTCCTGAAGGTTTCTGTCTCCTGCCTCTGTTTTGTGCAGGGAAACGGAAACCTGCAGAACGGAGACCGGGCGCAGATGTCAACATTTTTCATGTGACAGGGTGCCTTTAAGGGAAGAGATCCTACAGGACATACAGACTATCAGTGTATATGCTGTATAGGAAGAAGACTGCCTGACAGTAGTAATGATATAAGGATCAGGATAATGCGTGATTAAAACTCATTTCTATACATCTGGATAACATATGCTTCTACAGCACAGCTCATACACAACTATCTTCATATGTAGCTCAGCCCATAAATAAGTCACTGAAGGACATAACAAGCAATGTAAACAGCTTCAAACACACAAAAGTGACCCAAAATATGCAACTGATGGTGTTCTAAGGTATTACAGTATATATCTTGCTGGAATGTATGTATATTTTCCTTGTCTTCAAGTTCTTGTTGAATGTATTAGACATGGTGTTGTACGTGAGACTGCCATTCTGCAGCTTCACTTCCTGTGTGGGTGACCACCACTATATCATACACATACACGTGTGCTGAAGCAGACACCAAGTTCAATCTACTATAACAATACCTTGAAACCTTGTGTTAGCTCTCTACCACTCCGGCAAGAAAAAACTGATACTGAAACTTATTAAAAACTCTATTTTTAACTAATCAAAACACAAGCCCAAGAATCTGTATGGTTTCTGGGTAAGATATCATAGCACAATACCCATACTGCTCAGCAAAAATCAAGGCTAGCTGAAGACTGCTGAAGGAAATACAACCCAACAAATTCAATAGGAATATTAAAGGGGTCCTCTAGTTTGAATAGCACTATATGACGTCTGCACCCATTTCTCCTGCACCGTATGGCCGCATGCTACGGCACAGGAGACGGGTATGGCTGTGATTCCTTACTTTGGGTTCTTCTTGTATTGTCTGAATACTGTCCTGTTCCCTCACCTCTGTAATTGATTTTCCATCACATCCATCTCCTTCGCCTTGATTTCCCTCTTCTCCTGTAATAGTTAATCTTAGCCTTACTTGTGTGATTGACAGCCTTACTATCTATTAAGTCTGGGGCGGGTTCTTCTTTCCTATTTATTGTTGGCTCAAATTCACATTGGTGCTTGCTATTGCCTTTTGTGTGTGTTGGCTATTTGCTCTTGCTGTTTATTATCTCTATACATATTCCTGACTTCTGGCTTTACCTTTGACTATTCTCTAGGATTTGGATTCTGTACTGACCTCTTTTTTTTTTTTTTTAAATGTAGACGGTGAGCCCCATATAAGACTCACAATGTACATTTTTCCCTATCAGTATGCCTTTGGAGTATGGGAGGAAATCCACACAAACACGGGGAGAACATACAAACTCCTTGCAGATGTTGTCCTTGGTAGGATTTGAACCCAGGACTCCAGTGCTGCAAGGATGCAGTGCTAACCACTGAGCCACCGTGTTGCCCATAGCTGACCTCCCTTGTGTTGTTGTTTGTCTTGTTTTCGTTTTGTGTCCATTTATTTCTAAGAAGGGATTGCCGCCCAGTTGTCATCTTTCGCCTAGGACAGTTGAGGCAAGTAGGCAGGGCCTGGGGGGTGGTCAGATTAGGGCTCATTGTTTTGTCGTGCCCTTTCCCCCAGGGTTCACCAGCAGCTACACACTATTTATCTGATAGTCCACAGACATTATCGGGGGAAAGGGGGGGGGGGGGTGGATCGTCAATGGAACCGAATAGCCCCTCTCTATCAAACGTCTTTCTACAGTTCTTAAGGTGTAAAAACTGAAATTACATCCATGTAAACATCAGTCTTGGACCTAAAAATAAGGAAGTGTACATATTGACCATGAAGAAGGTATTCACACGGTTCTCTACGCTCACAATCAAAGACTTCCTCTACACTGTCACACATAGATTTCTGTCATTTGCATGGAACAAATCTAGTCTTACTTCATCTCCTTTCTTATCTCCGGTTTAGGAAATGGCATGTCTTCCACTGAAGATGCTCAAGAATTTCAAGCAGATGTCACAAAGATGTCTGCCTAAAGCTAAACAGGGAGATTCTAGCATCCTTAGAAAGGTTTATCAAATATGTAGTAAGTAGGAACATAAGGGTTTTAAGCTTCAGCAGAAGCACATGAGAAATATCTTTTATCCACATGTAAAGACTGTACAGTTGACCAAATTCCTTGCATACAACTTTGTTGTACGCTGTATCCACCAATATTGCCATGACCAGGTGAGCATCAACGATCAAGCATGTTGGATTTCAACATGCCTAGTGCTCTGTTCCCACATGACATAAAAAGCTGTATCTGCTTATTCTTTTCTCCCCACAGAAAACACATGCATGCTCAGTCAAGCTAAATCTACATGCACATGGAGGATTCAAGGGGAATAGATTTTGACTAAGTGAACATTTAGATAAGAGATATTGAGGGTATGGCCAAGTACTTATATGCATACACCATCCACCAGTACATGTATGATAGACAGAAAAAGAGCTTTTCACAGGCAGGAATAACCACAGCCTAGTAGACTAAGTGAGTAACCAAAATACCAACATCATGCAAAGCCAACCACAATAACTACGCCATACAGTGCAAACTATAATACTCTCAATACAGTGTAAACTACATTACCTGCAACATACTATGCAAACTTCTATGTCCTCACTGTATATCATATAACAAACTACTATAATACTCTCAATACAGTGCAGACTACTATGCCCTGAGTCTGACCAAACAGCACAAATTACAATACCCCGCCATACAGAGTAAACTACTATGCTGCAACCATACAAAATAGGCTACAATAATTCACTATACAGTGAAAAGTCTTACGGCCTGACCGTATAGTGCAAACTACAATAACTGCACCAGACAGTGTAAACTATAATGCTCTAAATACAGTGCAAACTACTATACCGTAACCTTACAGCATATACTACAATAATGGACCCATACAGTGCAAACTACAATGACTGTGCCATACAGTGCAAACTACATTGTTCCACATACATCGCAAATCAACATGCCCTGACCATACAGTACAAACCACAATAACTCGACCCTGTCCCTCATACAGTATGTCGGGTACCCTACTAGTCTTAGCCCCCTTTAACCCCAGACTTACTTACCTTCCGGACACTCCTTTGTTGCTGTCCTCTTACCACTGCTGAGCACTTTTTACATTTATTATTTCCATCCATGTCTGAGCTATGTGTGTGCTTGATGTGTGTTTTAATATCTCTGGTTTGTGTGACGTTGAAAAACATTTTTCACATAACTTTCCTTATATATGAACAGAAAAATCTGTTTCCTGCAGTTTACACAGGGGAACGGCTATGGTGACATGGGAATCTGTCCTTCACATACTGATACTATTCCCAAGGACAATGATTAGACTCGTTCTAGGGAAGGTTAAAGGCTAAATTACCAGCTATTAATACACGTGCTGCGGATATTAGACATCCCGGCCCATGGTGAAGAATCAGAAGAAGCATTTCTAATAGGATTGCATTCAGTATACAGCTTCATTATATCCATTAGATAACATCAGTCTATAAAAGTGACATCACATTGATATGGGAACACTTGTAGTTCACCTCTTATAGCTTAATGTACAGTGAACATTATATAATGTGGATGATAAGTCCATTAGCTACAAACAAGTAAAGTGTAACCTCTATATAGTAATACAGTGAGCATAAACCCACTGTCACTGAACGGACATGACTAATGGCCTTCTTACTGACTAAGCGGTTGCCTGGGCTTCACCTTTTATCCCATGAATGGCGAATTGGACTTCTCTACAGGAAAAAGGGACAGGAAGACAGGGGACAGCGTGGACAGCATTCATTCAGAACAGTAACCCAGGCAATAGGTCAGGACAGGTGGCACAGGATTGGAGTCAGGTAAATGGGCAGACCTGGGTACACAGGAACACATTGGAAGGAACTAGGGAAGTTATACACCAAAACTACTCAGGCATCTTACTGTGGGGAAAGAGCCTTATATAACCAGGGGTATGAGATGACTGGTGAATACTGACCTAGGGACAATCCATTAAGAGAACACAGAGTAGATTCTAGAATGGAGTGAGTAAAATTAGGGGCTGCCTGGTATGCTGTAGATCCAGTAGGTGGCGCTACCTCCTGAAACTGTTAGTATGAGACAACACCTGCTGTATCCACATCAAACCAGGCGGGTTAGGGTTGCATTTTGGAGAGACATAGTTAGCCTCCAGTTCACACAACATCTGAAAATGTTGAGGCTCTGGGTGTGTTATATGACAGGCCCATCAGACAGTACAGCTAACACTCCTGGAGCCGAGGCAGCACCATCTACTCTACTGGATCCACAACACAAGTGGGTTAAACCGCTCCATCCTCGTCTCAACACACCCTGGGAGTTCAACTAGCCTTAGGACCCAGAGGATCCGGGTCTGCCAAGCAGTAAAGAAACCATTGGGGACAGTGAGTATTCCACTGACCGTGACCACTGAGAGAGCAGAGATGCTGCAAGAAATGAAACACTGTATATTCATTATAAATCACAGCGAAAATCCAATGAAAAACAATTGAAGGTTTACAAGCCCATATTAGTGCACTGGTATCTGGGGTATCTACTACCTTGCACCAGGCTGCAGTTGCTGACACGCACCACATATCTTCATACAGTGATGCTTTAGACTTTGTTTGTATTATTTTGCTCTACTTAGGGGACATTTCCACTACTGCTACTCTTCTGCTCTTCTCCGTCATAGGATGAGAACAATGGACTATAATGCCATAGAATGACTATCCTGTATCCATTCCTCTTCTCTCCAATGTGAAAAACAATAGAGACGTTTTCTTCCATTTTTAATGTTTTTACCTTGAAAGTGTCAACAAGCTGCTGCTGACAGATCTTATTATGTTTCTTTACACTTCAACTATGCCCTGTGTTTCTAACACACCCTGCAACTGAGTATATTACCAAGTGAACATTCAAGTACCTAATAACAATAGCCCTCATTGGGTACATGGACATGACAGAGGGACAAATCTTGTACAGCAGCCTTTTAAAAGGGTAGCCACATCAAGACAACCCTTTCAATATGGCCGTCAGTATGTTCCCTACAAACTAGGTAAGGGTGGTTGCGTCTTACACGGTTGGCCATTCACCGGAAAGACTAACATGTCCTAATACATTCTTCTTACATCAATCACTTCAGGAGAGATTTGTGTCGACATGATATACCTATTAATATTCGCATTGGGAACTTATATCCTAATAAGAAGTAGTGTATATAGCAAATAAGCTTCCACGTACATGACCACAGTTGTCTTCAGTGTGCCATCCATAGCTCACTAACCCATTCATTTCTATGGCTACATGCATACAATTGTGATTTTCATGGGTTAGTGTGGGGGCTATGGGCCAAAGCAAAAAGAGCACAGGCTAGATCCTATGTCCTGTCCATTTTGTGACCCAGATGCATTCACTGAATAGTATGGATGGTGGAAGTATGTAAGTATAGTATGGATCTGTGGAAAGAAAAATGGTAGATGCATACCATCAGTTCTGTTCTTCACAGACCTCTATATGCACATGCCTATGCCTTGCCACTTGCTGATGGTTTCCAGGCAGTGACAGAACAGTTTTGTGTTTTTTATATTGTAAAAATAAAAAGATAAACTGAAAAATAAGTCACATGAAATACAAACTAAGTAGATAAATAAGGAGATAAATTCTGACTAAATGGCTAGATTTCTTCATATACAGTCAATGGTATTCAGTAGCGCTATACTACTTGTCCATGTATTTATGGTAGACTTACAATGCTGGAGTGTACTTGCACTTCCATTCACCACTATAGTATGTTTGTTTTCACACATTTATTAAAATAACAATCGAGTCATTGTTTCCACACAATGTGTTACTTGTGGTGTTACATAGGATTGCAGATGAATGTTCTGCATTATCTTTACCCGGGGAAATTTATTAGTGAACAAAAGCAAAAGAAATTTCATTGGTAAATGAATCTCTGCTCCATCTGCATTTCCTTCCAAACACTGGGAGGGATTTGTCATGACGGGAAGGAATCTTTAAAGTCAGTTTTGCTGGAGTCTGTGTTGCCATAATTGATAAATTTGGTGCATTTATAAGTCTAAGGTCTCCAATGTTGAGGGAATAGTATTCGAATCCTAGCTTCGAATACCTCCGCTCCCATAGGAATGCATGGGAGCGGCCGGTCGCGAAGGGGTTAAGCTCCCATAATTCCTATGGGAGCAAAGTATTCGAAACTAGGATTCAAATACTATTCGCTCAACACTCTCCATCACACAACCATGTTCAGAGTACGGATCAGTGAAAACAGCACAGATGACAGAGGAACTGGTAACCTTGGGTCATCCATGATTTTCACTGACTACATATTGAAGTGAATGGAACAAGGTGCAAATACAGACATGTTCCGTTTTTTGCGGCTCTTTATTACGACACAGAGATGAAAAAACAATGGCTGTGTGTATATGTCCATAGAAATGCATTGCAGATTCATAGCAGAGGCCATGGAGTAAGTTTACATTAGTGTTATTAAAGTCTGTTGCTCTCATCCATCATAGGATGAGAGCAAGGGACACAACTGTACAATGCAACCTGGTGTCTGTCTACATTCACCATCATGTTAAAAAACATGGTGCGGATAACCCATGCCCTCTGTGGTGTTGTGTATGGGAAGCCATCACCACTGAGGTCAGTGACAGCACATTTATGGTACAGCATGACTGCAAGACAAAGGACTAGTAGGGATCACCGACGTGGGAATGCTGGAGCGGCAGGGAATTTACTAGTCGAGTAAGAGTTATTTTATTACTGTATCACCTTCCCTGCTTTCAGTAACTTTAGATAAAATCCTGGACGAAGGCTCTCTGCACCGAAACACGCGTCGGGGTTTGGGTGGTGGGTGCACGTCCCTGGTGATCTGCTTGTAACCTTCCTTATGGGTAAGTGTTTACACTATAATGTTTATGTGTTTGCTTCTTGATACCAATGATTACTGCAGCCCTTGACTGCGATGGTTATGCTGCTATACTTTATATGAGAAAGAAGTAACACGCATCTATATTAATAGATCCCATATGGTCGCACCATATATGATGTGTAGTAACACTTACCTATATAGGATTGACAATGTGGTATGAGCATATTATTGTGCTAGAGATAGAGTTTAACACTTGTGATTTGTAGGGAGGTTAGCAGTATCTACGGGGACTGCAACTTATGTTGTGGCATCCCACTATACCCAGTTTTTGTATATGTACATCATTTCTCAGACATTGTCCTATTTCTTGTATGTTGTAAACTATTAATAACAATTTTGTGAGATTTTTTACTAGTATATTGCATGTACTTTGTTGTGATATACACACATTAGATGTCATACTTACCTTTTCTGTGTTTGCGAGCCTTTTAGGACAGACTTTCAGAAACTTGAGCTGAAGGTGATTCAATGGCCTGAATCTAGTCTGAATATCTTATATCAGGGATATTAAAAATAATTCTAAATAATTGTCAAATGGGACTATATAGCTTTATTCAGAGGCCTCACACCCTTTAGCAGAAGCCAACCTATAAAGTTATATGTCCGTATTCAATTCCTATTCACATTGGTTAGAAGTCCTGGTATCATGTATCCATACTGTACAGTCTACAAACCTAAAGCCCATAATGGTATTCTGTGTGGCCCCCAATCATCTCTGGCTCCCCTAAAATTTACGACTCTTTTCTGTTTACTCCAATGAAGAAATGAGGGTTGTGTATTAAAGGGGTTGTCCCACGTCGCATACTCACCAGTCTTCGTTGCTATAAAATCTTCTGTCTTCCGGCTTTGTTGCGTCATTGGTGGGCGGGATCACATATGCAAAGCCAAGCGGTGAGATGCCGCTGGCCCTGCGTGCGCGCTCATAGACCAGTCTAGTCTTCACAATGCGAATACAGACCCGACATCCACCTCTCTCTATTACAGCGGATGCTGGGTCTGTAGTCGCATTGTGAAGGCTAGACTGGTCTATGAGTGTGCACGCAGGGCCAGCGGCATCTCGCCGCTTGGCTTTGCATATGTGAATACAAACCCGGCATCCGCTGTAATAGAGAGACGGATGCAGGGGAGTGTAGACGCCGGCATAGATGCCAGCAACATCGCTATGCTCCTGCCCTGCATGAAGCCAGCAGCGGCAGAAGCAATGCTGTTATTCCGCTCCTTGCGATGGGACAACCCCTTTAATATGGCTCTCTCCATTGTAGTATATGGGGGATATGAAATGCTTGGTTGGGTCAATAACTCTCATGTCTGTCTCAACTACAATGAAGAAAGACAAGTCCCATTGAACTGATTGGAAGGCAGAAAAAAAAAAAATCTTGGACCCTTTAACTTTTAAATGCATTTTTTAATAATATTTTAGTAGGTTTTAATAAAATGCTGCTTATAAAAAAAGTTATCCGGAAAGAAGTTTCCAGGACAGACATTACTACCTTGTGCTGCTACATGATAAGCAAACCCCATTTCCCTTTTGCAGTCAGTATAAGTGTAACTGTGAACAAGCATCTTCCTGTGAACAATCTCATCGTATTTCACAAGCTTAAACCTGTATTTATTTTGCAATAACACATGTGGCCATATTCTTAAAGGAGAAGTGGAGCTGGTGATACTGTATTATGTGTATGTGTCTGGACTTCTCACAACTGCAGGTATAGTAGATAAAGTAGACCTAGCCACCGATGTTTCTCTAGAATAAGATTTACTGTCTGCAGAAAGATATTTCAGCACGTATTAAAATGGCACATTACGTTGTGTAAATGCCATGGTTTGTCCGTGGTGGAAACGCCACAGAAAAAAAAAGTGGTGTTTTACAGTCACAGCAAAGTGAATGGGATTCTAGCGAATTCCATCCCGACTTTGCGGTAAAATATTTGCCACAGAGATGCTGTGGTTTCCAAAACTTTTGCAGTTTTGGAAATTGCTGCATGTCAATTATACCTAAGGAAAAGCTGGCGGTTTCCCTACAGGTATAACTGAAGCAGAGTGTCTGCAGAGGAAACACATGCGAACTTTCTGTGCAAAGCGCTGCGGGAAGAACCATGATGCGTTGCTGCCTCAGGTTTTTCCGGCATCGCCTTTTTGCTGCAGGACGCCATGTCGGGCCTTAGTATAAAGATGGCACATTACTCCAGAAAAATCAATGTTTGGGACTGAATGTGTTAAAGGGGTTGGCCACTTTCAGACCAATATTGACAAACAAATGTACAATAGAAAGATATACAATTTTCCAATATACTTTCTGTATCACTTCCTCACAGTTTTCTAGATCTCTGCTTGCTGTCATTCATTCTGTTACTTCTAAGGATAAAACTCTGACCATGGTCATGTGATTTACGGTCCATGGTCATGTGATGAGCACACAGATGCCGCTTGTTATAATCACAGCACAATAATCAGACATCAGCCTGGTAACGAGCTGTGCACCTGTGTGCTCATCACATGACCATGGACCGTAAATCACATGACCATGGTCAGTTTTATCCTCTAGAAGTAACAGAATGAATGAGACAGCGAGCAGAGATCTAGAAAACCGAGAGGAACTGATACAGAAAGTACATTAGAAAATTGTATATCTTTCTATTGTACATTTGTTTGTCAATATTGGTCTGAAAGTGGCCAACCCCTTTAAGGTTATAATCATGTAATGTATGAAAAACAGTGTTATCCTTTCAAGCTGAATGCTAGATATACGTAGTTGCTTATGCTTGAAACTGGTATAATGTTAAATGATAAGATGGCACCTGCTTCCAGGATGGGTGCAGGAAAAACAAATGCTTGGCTTGCGGCCACAGGACAGCTCCCCAAGGTTTCCATGCAGGAATGGTACAGAATGTAGTAGACAGACAGGGTCTCCCACCACTAGGACTGAGCAATGAATCGAAAAATTGCCTCCATGCCACCCTGTCTGACATTGCTCTTAGTTAAAGGATATGTCACTAGCTGTACAATATCCAGTCAAGACTGCTGATATGTGAATAACCCAAACCAAAAATCCATGGCATGACGTGGCATAGAAATAGAGGGCGAAGCAAGTTAAAAGAGGAGTGCCCTAAAATAATTGTTTATTAATTGTAATCGAGGTAAAATAATATCGTTATTTTGATATGGATCATAATCAGCCAGCCCTATCTACCACCATAGATAGTGGACATAGTGGTAAATCAGACTTGCAAAGAGTGTCACATTCAAGACTTGGTTAGTGTGAAACCATCCTA
Source organism: Leptodactylus fuscus (assembly GCF_031893055.1). Classification (NCBI taxonomy): domain Eukaryota; kingdom Metazoa; phylum Chordata; class Amphibia; order Anura; family Leptodactylidae; genus Leptodactylus; species Leptodactylus fuscus. The sequence continues at coordinate 177,064,294 of NC_134267.1, read as the reverse complement.
AGGTTACATCCAGACGACGGCCATCTTGCACCCGTTTTCATGGATCCACCAAACATTTCAGTGTATGGAGGGATCCGTGAAAACAGACAAAGTAGGTCATCACCTATATTTACAACAGACCGTTCAAAATTTCAGTCAAGTGAATAGCCCCTAAGGCCTGGTGCACATCTGCGTTCGGTATTCTGTTTGGGGAGTCCACTTTGGGACCCCCGAACGGACTACAGAATGCATTGACAAGCAGACCGTCAAAATTTCAGTCAAGTGAATAGCCCCTAAGGCCTGGTTCACATCTGCATTCAGTATTCCGTTCGAGCAGTCCACTTGGGGACCCCACAAACAGAATACTGAACGCATTGATAAGCGGTGAGCAATGAAAACACATGAACCCCATACACTATAATGGGGTCTGTGTGTTTTCTGCGGAGAGACAAGTACTTGAACTACTTTCTTGTCCACATGACTCGTGCAGACACAGCACGGAAAACACACGGACCCCATTATAGTGTATGGGGTTCATGTGCTTTCATTGCTCACCGCTTATCAATGCGTTCAGTATTCTGTTTGTGGGGTCCCCAAGTGGACTGCTCGAACGGAATACTGAATGCAGATTTGAACCAGGCCTGACAGAAATAGTTGACATGTTTTGTGTTAATACTCAGCTCTTCCGGCAAAGTAGCTATTTCTGTGTGAAATATTTCTGACACATGTGAATCTGGCTTCAGAAACCCCCTTCACATGCATGAGATACAAGTTTTTCCCGAATTTCATTCTTATTTTGCATAATAGTTCACAATGAAATCCATGTTAGATGCAGTGTGTGAACGTACCCCTATTACGTGTGGTGTAGAACGCTGATCCTTATTTAGTATACACAATTACATGACGTCACGCCGTAATCGCAAACCGCCATTATTACAGCACACCTTAATTGGCCTTGAAAGCGTATTATATTTATATCTAGATAGATAGATAGATAGATAGATAGATAGATAGATAGATAGATAGAGCGTAAATCCCCTTTATATATCTGCCCCTTAGTGGCTGGTAGTCTCCAGGTGGTACCAGTGGGGCCATCTCTCCCTACACAGAACTAACCAAAATATTCTGCAAAGCCAAGAGCACTTCACAGTAAACCAATCCATGGTGATCAGGAAACCCTCCCCCCATAATACCCCACACAGGGGCAGCTGCAAAGTAATACCCCACATAGGGGCAGCTCTATAGTAATACCCCATATAGGGGCAGCTCTATAGTAATACCCCATATAGGGGCAGCTGCAAAGTAATACCCCACATAGGGGCAGCTCTATAGTAATACCCCATATAGGGGCAGCTTTACAGCCAGAAGCCCCTCAGATGAAGCTGTCAGACTCCCCACACACTACAGCTGGAGTGAGAGCACCAGAAGGCACACAGCCTGCAGACACTCACCCTGCGTTGCTCCCTGCTCAGAGCCTTGGAGGCGCTCTGCCTGATCTCCGCCGCGGTCCCCGGCTTCAGGAGGCTTTTGGTGAATCTCCGAGGGGACTCCATCTACCCGATCACCGGGGTTAGCCGGCGGCGCTAGGACTGTGGGTAGGCACGGCTGGTGAGGAGGCGGGATGGATGGACGAGGGATGTGATGGAGGGCGCTGCGGGCACAGGGTGACAGGTCCCAGCGCTATGATGGCAGGTTACCCGCTCAGGGCTCTCTGACTCGCTGCTCTGCTACTCAAGGAAGCGGAACTCACTGTCTTCCCCCTTATCTGACTTGATACAGTCGTGCAGAGAATTCCCCCAGTGTACACTGACCGGGGACACAGACACAGCTTTCCCAGCAGGGGAGTGAGTGTACCATCTGCTGCCGGCATGTCTAAAGCAACAAGTTAGGAAAGTACTATCCACAGAAAACCACCTAGATACATCTGTCCTGGACATGTGCAGGAAACATGGCTTGTCACCCAGCTTTCCTAGGACCCTGAACAGCCAGTCTGCTCCAGAATAGAAATCTACGCCAGTCAGGAATTTGCGTACATTTTCTACATAAGGCCAGGGCCCCATGTGGCGTAAACGCTGCAGAAAAAGACGCAGCGTTTTACAGTCGCTGCAAAATGAATCCCATCCACAGATTGCAGAAAAATACATGCAATTTCCAAAACCACTGCGGGTATGGAAATCACATCATGCCAATTATACCTACAAACACGCCAGCGGTTTCCCTACAGCAGGGGTCAGCAACGTTCGGCACTCCAGCTTCTGTGAAACTACAACTCCTAACATGCTCCAGTCACTTCTGTGGAAGTTGCAAAAACAGCAGAGCAAGTGTGTATGTTGGGAGTTGTAGTTTTACAACAGCTGGAGTCCTGAAGGTTGCCTACTGCTGCCGTTTAGGCATAATGGAAGTAGAAAGCCCCAAAGGAAACCTCTGCAGACTTTCTGTGAAAAGCCCTGTGGGAAAAACCGTGATGCATTGCCGCCAGGGTTCTTCCCGCATTGCTTTTTTGCTGCGGCCAACTACATGGGGCTTTAGCCTAACTCACATAGTTTTTCTGGAATGAGTTTAGGCTTAGTTCACATCTGCACCATTGTCTCATTTTTAGACTCTGTCACAATGTCCGTTTGTTTCAATTTTAAAACGATGGACACCCCATCATAGTCTATTTTGCGGTCCACCTATCCATTGTTCTGGTCCTCTGATGAACTAGAACAAAGGAGAGATGACTCTAGTGTGAACCTAGCATTATAATTAGAGATGAGCGAGTAGTACTCGATCGAGTAGGTATTCGATCGAATACTACGGTATTCGAAATACTCGTATTCGATCGAGTAACACTCGCTATTCGAATGGAAAAGTTTGATGCAGAACCAGCATTGATTGGCCGAATGCTATACAGTCGGCCAATCAACGCTGGTTCTTCTCCTACCTTTAGAAGTCTTCTCCGTGCAGCTTCCCTGCGGCGTCCTCCGGCTCCGAATTCACTCTGCCAGGCATCGGGCCTGGGCAGAGCCGATTGCGCATGCCCGTACTACATTTTCTTGTAGTGCGGGCATGCGCAGTCAGCTCTGCCCAGGCCCGATGCCTGGCAGAGTGAATTCAGAGCCGGAAGATGCCACGGGGACGCTGCACGGAGAAGACTTCTCGGAGGATCCAGCCCAACCCTCACTCATGGACTTGGTAAGTGTAATTTGATCGAATGTTGCCTACCCCTGAAACGAGCATTCTCCCCCCCCCCAATAGACTATAATAGGATTCGATATTTGATTCGAGTAGTCGAATATTGAGGGGCTACTCGAAACGAATATCGAACATTTTACTGTTCACTCATCTCTAATTATAATAAGTACCAAGGATGTCCACCTCTGCTCTCCACCCCACTCCATGTGGTACATCCTCTACACAAAAAAAGGGCAATGTGCCAAAGATACTCCACACCTATCTATGCCTCATTGTTTCATACATTTGTACAATCTCTTTCACACAATCTTTTTCTGTCTAAATAGTTCCTTGTATGTGTAATGCCCCTTTTATATTCTACTAGACAAGTCATATAAAGGCACATTCACACCGCCGTGCTTTATTTTTTGGCTATATATAGACACATTGGTCATTTTTCACTGATTCCATAGATTGGAGTCTGTGAGTGATTTGTGATTAACAGCTCAGACTAGAACATACACCGATTTTTCTCACATCTGACACATCTGACAAAAGATGACACACTGTCATGTGAATGAACCAAAAGTTTGCATAAAAAGTTTGGCCGATTGTTAAAAAAGCACACGTTATAAATCAGGCTACGTCAGCGTTACACATCCATTGTTCTGATCCGTTATTTTTGCCGGATAATAAAGTCTTGCAAGCAGAACTTTTTCATCTGCAGTTTTTAAAGGAATTTGTGTCCCCTATTGGACCTCTGACGCTGATGTGAACTCACCTTTATCTGGGGAATACAGCGAGACAGTGATCATTGTAGGAGCACATACTACATAAATAATGTAAAAAACACAAAACCACCCCATAAAGCCCCAAAATAAAGCATCTTTTTGCAAACAACAGCTTGATAAATTACCTTGTTGACACTCCAATAGCATGGCTGTATGTGATACTGTAGCTCAGTCCTATTTAAAGGGATTCTACCATTTAAACAAGTTTTTTTCTTGTTACCACGTCAGAATAGCCTTAAGAAAGGCTATTCTTCTCCTAACTTGATCAGTCGCCTCCGACCCGCCGTTCGGTAGAAATACCAATTTTTTCCGGTATGCAAATTAATTCTCTCTCAGCATTGGGAGCGGGTCCAAGCGCTCAAACAGCAGTGGGGGAGTCTCCAATGCTGCCAGAAAACTCTCTCCAGCGACACCTCCATCTTCAGCTGCAACCGCCTCTTCTGCCATCTGGTTCAAACTCCGACGCCTGCGCAGTCGGCTCTGCCAGTGAGACACAAGCAGAGCCAAGTGTGCATGCCGGCCGGCAGCCATTTTTGGGAGGCTGCTTGCTCCTGTAGTTCTATGGAGAAATACAGGAGCGTACTGCGCTCGCGCGCAAGAGTGGCTTCCCAAAAATGGCCGTCGGCCGGCATGCGCACTGGGCTCTGCTTGTGTCTCACTGGCAGAGCCGACTGCGCGGGCGTCGGAGTTTGACCCAGACGGTAGAAGAAGTGGTTGCAGTTGAAGATGGAGGCATCACTGGAGAGAGTTCTCCGGCAGCAGAACTGAACAGCGGGTCGGAGGCGACTATTACGGCGGATGTCGGGAATAGGTTAAAAAGGACCTTTCACATCCTCGGGCACATTCAGTGTAATACACCGCTAGAAAGCCAACAGTGCACTGAATTCAATCGGCTTTCCCGTTCTGTGCCCCCGGTGAAGAGCTATCAGTGCCGGTACCGTAGCTCTTCAGTATCAGAAGGGCATTTCTGACAGTCAGTCAGAAACGCTTCTCCTCACAGCAGCGCCTAGTGCACTGTATTGTGAGGGGGGGCTTTCCTTACCGCCCAGCCACGATGCTAAGTGGTGAGGAACGCGCCCTCCCCCACTCCTGATAGGTAACTAGTAATAGACCTACATATGTATAGTTTCAGTCTAGGTCAGTGTTCATATTGGCTTAATTCCGTAATATGGAATAATGTGTATTTTCTGTTTAAAGGTTAGGCTCAGATTTCTGGTACTTATTTAAAATGAAATATAATTCGACTTTAAAAATGGTCTATTAAAAATGTCCTGTTTCCATGGTTATATACTAAGAAGAAACCCCATGTAGTCTGAACTTTCAGTTACATTTATCCATCTCTTCATAATGGCATACATTAGGTAAGAATATAAGATGTAGGGGATATATGTACAGTTATATGACTACAGAGTATTGTTATGTGACTATACACTACGGTTTGTAGTCTGATATCTTGGAGATACATGGATCTGCATAGGGGCAGTATTAAAAAAAGGAGTTAGATTTCTATATAAAATATTTGGAAAATCGTTTAACCCCTTCCTGCCCGATGCATTTTTCAGTTTTCATTTCTTTAGTCTCTGCCAAACAAAAGCCACAACAACTTTTTTTTTTATTTTTCTGTTCACAGAGCTTTATGAGGGCGTAATTTTTGTGGGACAAATTGTACTTAAGGATAGTACCATTTAATATTCCATATGATGTACTGGAAAGCTGGAAAAAAAAAACTGAATGGGAGAAAAATGCCATTGCGCTATTTTCTTATGGGTTTTATTTTAACGGTGTTCACTGTGCAACTGTTGTAACATGTTACCAATATTATGCAGGCCGTTACGATTACTGCGATACCAAACATATGTTTTTATGCTATGTTTTAATATCCAAAGCTTTGGAAAAAAAAAAAATTAGGTTAAGACCCCACATTGTGGAAATAATTTTTTTTCTGTTGCAGATTTTGTTACGTTTTTTTGAGCCAAAGTCAACAATGGCTACAAAAGGAATTGGAAATGTATAGGAAGTTCTTCTATCTTCTGCTGAATCCACTCCTGGCTTTAGCTCAAAAAACCGCAACAAAAAACCTACTTTTCTGCAACGTGGGGCCTTAGCCTTAGAGTCGCCATACAGTATTGTGATACCCGCAATTTTTTTTTCTATGCTGTTTTAGACCCTGTCCCCAGAGAACTTGAACCTGTGATCATTAGATCACCTATCCCTTATGCTTGGTTCACACATTAGTATGTCATCCATCCATTTGAATTCAGTTTGAGACTTTAAAACAGACTGATACACATACTGATTGTATACTGACACCTTTTTATGCTAATAGCAAACGCTGTCTGTCCTCTAGAGGACAGATAAGGGGATTAAAAGTAGCAATTGTAAACAGAGTAGAGATAAGGCGAACCTCAACAGCTATAATTTCATTTTAGACCTTGGAGCCTTCATAATACTCCATAGGAACAGGATGGCTCTCATGAACTAATGACGTGAAAGCCATCCTACAGTGGCATAGGTTAAGGGGCAGTGAGGGCTACAGAGGGGAGCTAGAGGGCACAAACTCTGATTGCGAGCATTAGTGCTGGGCCTCTGCCGTTTAAAACAGCAGAGACCTGCAGTTATAGTGTTCATTCTGATTCACAGCGGGTGCCATATTTAGAGACCTGTCACCCGCCATACTATTACAGTTAATGTTGGCAAAATGTTAAATTAAAATTATTGATAAAATTGGATTATTGTTGCTAAAAATCCATCCACCTGTTCATAAAATATGGCTCCCAAAAGTTTTTTGTAAATTAACTCTTACTCATCATGTCTCAAAGAAATTCAAAGGTTGCTCCCCTTTTGGAAACATAGAACTTGCTGGGGCCATGTATTTTCAAGAGGTGGACGGAATTTAAAAAAAAAATCCTTATTGATCAGGGACACACAGACGTCATTTAACATTTTGTCCTTGGTGATGGGTCTTCTTTCAGTTTGGAACAATTAAAAAAAGATTGTGAAGTTGGATTTTCCCTGAAAGTATATTTATTAAAATAAATTCGAAGCATAGGTCACAAAGTTCTGTGGGATTTTTTGCTGATAATTTATGCAGAGCTGATATATATATATATATATATATATATATATATATATATATATATATATATATATATACTTGACATATTCACACTGCATGAGAAAGAGGAAATCCAGATAAAACAAAGTTTCCATTATTACAATTCATAAGGAAGCTCTTCAGCACACTATATCACTTGTAATGGTGAAAAAACATTTCTAAAAATAGCTGCCTGTCCATTTTATACCTGCAGATTGATTTATTTAACATATTTTCTTAGCACCCTTAGCATGTACAATGGGGGAGCATTACCAAAACTAGAGGAAAAGTGGAAATGTTGCCCATTACAAGCACTTATGCTCTCTTTCCATTTTTGGCCATTGTTATTAGGTGGCAGAACATACTTTGGAAGGACATACAAACTATATCCCATAGGGAGAGCAGTGACCTGAAGTTATGGCTACACACTACTTCAGCACTCCCATTATAGCTGTGATGTTTTTTGGATGTTTTTGTCCCTGACATTTTATGGAATTTGACCTTTGGATCTTATGGTGACTTTCAGTGTCTAAAAATACTTTGTATAATCTTGACCAAAGGGTCACATTTCTAAGGCAACACTATCCTAACACTATTCCCTGAAGATCTGTTTAGAGCCTTCATTGGTAGATCCATGACTCTGAGGGAGGAAAGAAAAGTGGAATTTTTCCCATCAATATGACTGATACCACAACGACATTGCCCATTACAAGTCAATTGGGGCGTATTAAGGATTTATTACATGACGGAGTTGGCACTGTGGCATCTGTTTCAGGTCACATCGGATCTTTGTATACTTGTATATAATATCTGACCTTTAGTGTATTCTTAATTTTAATCTGCATTAAAATGCTATTAAAATAAGAAATCTCATGGAAGAAATAATGATACCTGTGAGGATCATTTTTACCAAATTTGTGTAATATTTCCTATAAGGCTTTTTTCACACTGTGCTTTATTTTCAGTTTAACAAGTGCACCACGAAAGTTTACTGTCCGATCCTGTCAGCTCCAACCTGCCTCCAAAACCAATAATTCCATTCTTTAATATGGTTAGAAACAGAACTTTATGGCCACAAACCCATGAAGCAATGCAGGGATAATAATCATTTTATGGATATAAAATCAAGCTGACAGTGCATCTGCAGCCAAACTCTTGTAAAAGTTGGCACCGGGGCCCCCTTCTTACAGTGTATTCTTAATGGCGACGGTTACAGATGCTGCAGCGATATTTCGGCTACTTCAAAGGGATACAACTATAATACCTGCAGTTATCAAGAATGTGGCCTAATTCTAGTCCATACGCTTAAGGGCTCGTTCACACCTGCGCCTGTACTCCGTTCTGCAGGTTTCCGTTTCCTGCACAAAACAGGGGCAGGAGATGGAAACCTACCGGCATTTTTCAATCCCATTCATTTGAATGGGCTTGAAAAGTCTCCGGCCGTGTGCGCCGGTGAGCGTTTTATGTGCTCCACGGTGAAACCGTTTTTTTTTTAACTGGACACAGAGTCGGACATGCAGTACTCTGTGTCCGGTATAAAAAAAACGGTTTCGCTGTGGAGGGCATAAAACGCTCACCGGCGCTCACGGACGGACTCGGCATGACAGGTTTCCATCTTCTGCATGCAGAAGACGGAAACCTGAAAACGGAGTTCAGACACTGTTGTGAACCCAGCTTAAGAGTTATACTTGAGGATGTTGCACAAAACTGACCAAGGCCAAAACGGACCTTCGCACTTATATATATACTAGCAACCACTAAATTATAATGGTATGTGTTACAGGAGTGAATAGGGGTGGGAATACATGGCGACAGAATCAGAGACACGGAAAGGAACAGGTGAGAGAAGTGGGAAGTACACAACAGGGAATACTGACAGTGTCTTCAAAGCTCATATAATTATAAACAAAGTCGGACAACATCATACTAAGAGAGATGATAATAGAAGCAAGCAGTGATATATTATAATATGCTGCACAGTGGCCCCCACACAGCACATTATCATCCACACAGTATAATATGCTCCACAGTGCCCCCCCCATACAGTATAACATGTTCCACAGTGCCCCCCCCCCCCCCTCCCCATAGTATAAAATGCACTTCGGTTAGTTCGGTGCTATTATTATGCACTAGGGTTGCCTCAGACTGGAGGCCCAGGAGACATTTATACTCACCTTACATCAACCTCTCCTGGGCATCCCTTCTCCATCCAGTTCTCAGCATCCTCCTCCTAGGTCCTCTTCTGCCTGAGACAGTGGTCATGCACAACAGATGTCACTGCTGGTGTATGTGATTGGGCCTGGGCAGGCTACTAATGGAAAGGGTCTTTCCATTAACAATATGTATAGCAGTCGGGAAACCAGGATTTCCCATTTGCTATCAATGTGCTGCGGGGTCCCAACCGTCTCTACATGGCTGTACCACTGTGGGCCAGTTTGCCTTTGCACCTCCTGTGACTGAGATTGTAAGACCCCTGCATATGGGGCATGGTTTGATTTACCTGGTTTGTCGGCATGATGCATACAGAAACCGGAGAATATGCAATTATCTGTAGGCAAATCTGTAGAATCAGGCCCTACCCCTGATGCACTTACAGACTAACTTACATTTTATTCTATTCCTTCCCAATGAAAAAAAAATAATATATATATATATATATATATATATATATATATATATATATATATATGGTTTGGAGTAGATGTCAGCTAAGTGAGCTTTTAGCTATTACACATGCTTGCACCTTTAAACCAGGTGAACATATATTGCAGTAGTTTGCAAATGAGATTTTTTTTTATTTGACACTTTCACGTTGAACAGGAAAAGGTGTCGCCTGACTGCTTAACCACATTGAAAATATTTCTCTTCTACCAAGTGAACATTTCCTGAGCTGCAGTGATGATATACTAAACATGTAATGACACCAGATTGTAGACCTGTACGACATCATTAATTCACTGCTCAGGGTGGTTTCTGATCTGTACATTGAACAATGCCTCATTATTACAGCAGTAGTTTGTGCTTCAGAGCCGTACTTTCAATCAGCTGTTATTGGTGGGGCAGACACTATATCGTCAGCCAATGATATAGACAGGTCCAGCAGCAATAGTACATATGACCCCTTCAGTAAATCCCAAAATGAATACAGACACCTGACCTTCTAAACAGATGTGAACTTATAAATACAGATTCTCCCTTAACTAATAGACTCCAAACCACACCACCTCAAAACAACCACAAATAGATACAAACCCAAATTTTCAAAATAGAAGTGGACCCAAGCCCTCTAAAAATACAGACCCCAGGTCAGACCTCCCTGTTGCAGACCCCCCTGTTTATAGATCCCACACTAGAGCCCTTCCTTTATACAGATCCCATACCATACCTTCCATTTTTGTTGACCAATCCTATTTACACACCATGGAATCCCTCCCCCCCTTACAGACATTCCATATTTGTTCACAGTGCATTAGACCTAACTCCTCTTCTGACATTTATGCAGACCCTCAACATTTTGAGGTCTATGTAATGGTCTAATATGAGGTCAGTCTTTACAGACCTCAGACAGGATGTTTCAATCGCATCTTTCATTCTTGTATATCCCTCAGATGCTGCACACCAAAGTAGACAACATTCTGATACCCCAAACCCAGAAGAAGTACAGGAACAAAGAGGGGTGAGTAAAAGTGGCACCTGGGAGATTTATTGGGTCTTTTGGGAATCCAGGAGATCTGCGACAGCGGCAAGTATGAGTTGAATACGCTGCATGGGCACCATGTCCACTCCATTTACTGACTTGCAATGGTAAAACTGTTAAAATGTAGTAAGATAAGTAACATTCTGCTAAACGTTGTCTGCTAATATTTGTTCCTTATCTATTTTCATTCCTCAACCTATACATATATTCAGAGAAGAGTACAATTCTTAATAAAATGGTATCAGAGGGCTACATTGTGTCTTCTGCAGTATTGTTTTATGAGCATATAAAAGATTGTGATCATTGGGGAACAAAGAGTTTTACCAAACATGCCATTCACCTCAACCTAATGTAGGGAATAATAAGTTTTATTAAACTGCAGAGGCTAAGGAAGACAATAACATATTAGACAGGGAAGAAATACACCTGCCTCTCTATATATGACTTAAGAATAAATACTGTACTTCTGCACCTGACTCTTCATGTAAATGATGGGGACACCAGTCACTATATGCATGATTAAGATATCCTGTAGATATTTCCTTGCGATCCCTGTACTTGTTGGAGGGGCAGATACAGCGCCACACCTCCCATGAGGCGACCTGAAGCGACCGCTTCAGGCGGCGCTATGCCAGGGCCCCGGGAGGGCGGCATTTTTGCTTACCTAAGCCAGTCCAGGACAAGCTGTCCTGGACTGGCTTAGCATCACCGTCACCGAGCGGTGGATTGGGGAGACCCTGTGGACGCAGTGCTGCTCCAGTAGCCTCCCCTCACGCTCAGGCAGAGAGCAGGTCCTCTCCCTGCCTGCTCTCTGCCTGCTAACGCCGCTCTGCCACGCCCCCTTCGCTCCACCCCGCCCCCTCTGCTCCGCCCCCTCCTCCCGGGCGGCTTTCTGTTGTCTGCCTCGGGCGGCGAAAAAGGTAGGTTCACCCCTGGGCAGATAGTACTGCCTTCCTGCTTCTTCCTATCAATGGTGTTGGCACATAACACCTATAACCTATGTGTAAGGGAACTGCTAGTTGTGCAGTTCCCTAGTGCTGCTGCTGGAACAATGGAAGAAGGGAGACAAAGAGTCCTTAAACTTGATCCAGACCCTATCCCTACCTACTTGCCTCACTTCCCTAGGCAGCAGAGGATAACTTGGCGGCAAAACCCTTCCTAGATATCGTGATGCCACAGAATGCAGACAAGACAAACAACACAGATGAGGAGTCAGAAAGCCAGAGAGACAAAGCAATACAAAATCATACTCCAAAGGGTCACAAGGGAAGCCAAAGGTCATAGGTCAGTAATATAATAATAAGGGAAGTAGGAAGCTGGTAAGGACAAAGTCACAAGACAGAGTCAAAATAGTCAGCAAACCTGTGTGAGCTGATGACCTGTATATAGGAAGTCCAAGACCTGCCCCAGACTTGATTGGTAGACAGGCTGTCAATCATACAGGCAAAGCTAAGATTAACTATTAGATGGACAGAGGGTGTGATGGTGCAGGAGATGGGTGCAGTGTGCGAGTGGAGGGTAATGCAGAGACCCGAACAGTTAGAGACATTACACCATGAAGATACCACAAACACATCAGTATATGATAAATGTACAATATATCCTTTATTATGTCAATACATATTGCAGGTTTTTAACATTAAAAATCATATACACATTTATAATAGAGACAATTAAAAAGTATACGGAGTGAAGAAGCCTAGAGTCCTGAATAAATCAATTGTACCTGATGTACACATTCATTATATAAACACTGATATGATAATATATGGATGGCTTAATCCATACTAAATGCACACATAGATCTTCAACGCTCAAGTTCATATATCATTTATGATATGATGAATAAATATCAAAAGAATCTAAATACATGTGCAAAAATATATTCATTAGTGCTGAACATCCTATGGATTAAATCAGGACTGCAAGTGAACAAACAGGGCTATTGCATTATATCCATATAAAATATCATACTGACACGGGCTGTCCCATCACAGCGCTTGGGATCTTAATTATTCAGGGAAAGTATTTAATACAGATATTTTAGGCATTTTCTTAGTTTTTTCTATGTATTTTGATAGATGTTGAATTTTTGATAGACTCACAAGCCAGCTTTGATTTTCGGTAAGCCCATTGTAATCTACCTAGCAATAATGTGATACTCTTCCCTTCATTGCTATTAGTTAAAATACAGATTTAATGGTTAACTGATACTAAAAATGAGTTGTAAAAAAAGTAAAATATGTTTAACCTGTGATGTTTTTGAAGATTGACAGAAAAAAAAATGTGGATAATATATGGTAGCAAAATGATGCCAATAATTGCATGATAGTGTTAATAGCACAAGTTCACCCCTAGAGGGACTCACAGGACAATGTAGCACTCATCTGCAACTGCAGAATTAAGAGCAGCACTTAACTCTTGGCCGAGTCTATTAGTATAGCCCATCAGAAATCATTACAAGTCTGCCAAATGTGAAGAGTAAGCTGTAACCTGGCCAAATACGATGGGTAACAAGCCACAGAAATAACAATGCAAAACGTAAAATACAAAGTCAGGTGTCAGTTCTCTCCATGCCTAAACATAATTCTTTTCCTGGAACATTTCTATAGTTGTTTCCTTCTCGTTTTCCGAAAAGAAACGTATTTGTTCTTTGTGAATATGCCAAGCTTGCCAAGACATTGCTTTTGTCTTATTCACTGGGTCAATTAATTTAACATATGAAACGCTTCCAAGTGCAAAATGTATTTAGTACAATAAGATATTATTTATAAGACCTGCAATTCACTATCTATTTATATATTGTAATTACCAGAGCCAGAGAAGAGATACAGATTACCCCCGACATATGAAGACCACCTGTCTACATTGGCATCTTTATACTGGCCAAACCCATAGCAGGGCAGATGCTGCTAACATCTTATTATCACTAACTTGAAGCATATTTAGAACACCCAGTAATGCCAGGCTTTTTGCCATACTGTATGCCAGTTTTGACAAATTGTGAGCACAAGACAATCACATAAAAGATAATCTGTACAGAGTAGTGGACACAGACAGCAGAAAGCCCCTATGTAATAGCAATATTTGGGCCCGTTGCTCTCAAATAGCTCAGCACAAAGTATCCCCTTGTGTCTCTATAACAATCCATTAGTATTGGGAGCTAAAATGTATCTACTAAGAAACTTATATTAAAGTGTTTTCCATTTGACTACATATAAGAAAAGCCTGAAAATGCCCCTTAGTGTAACACTACCCATCACTGCCCCCAGCAGTGTGCGGCCCTGGCTAGTGACTAGCTGCACTCATTTCCTGTGTTTTGAGCAGGACCCTGTGGCAATTAGTAGAGGGGATCCCAGGCAGTGTAAGAACAAGACTTGTTGGGATTGACAAAGGGTATATATCAATGGTATTTGTTTTTTGAGTATTAATTTTAAAAATCCCTTCTTCCCCCTGGAAGTTCCTTTTAAAGGGCTATTCCAACCACTGGCATATCTCTGCTGAGATAAGAATATCTGCTGCCTGTGGCAACTCTTTGGCTGAGAAGTGCTGCTCTACTGTTTCCCTAATTCCTACAGAAGAAAATGGGAGTTTCAGAAACAGCGATCAGGGCTTGGAAAATGAAACTGTTGAAACCTTTAAGGTGAGAGCGAGTTCCAGTGAATCTGCACAGGTTATGCACATGGTAAACCTGCCCCAGAGAGTAGTGACTAATGGCCAGTACAAAATAACACAATTAACACTTTTTCCCTTAAAATGTTTTTTTTTTTTGTAATTGGACTGTCCCTGTTTTTACATCCCATTGGGGCAGTGGATATGGGAGCGAGAGCAAATAGTCACTAAAAAACCAATGTATATTGCACTGTCATGCATGGAGGGATAATGTACAGCTGCCAACCTGATAATATTTAATATTATAGGTTAATATTGAAACCCTGTAAGAAGATTATCTAGCTTGAACAACTCTTTTAAGAAAACAACATCCTAACATTACTCAGAAAACAGCTTTCCATTTCATCCATTATTCTGTGGGTTGGAGAAGCTGAGCTATATCCTGTTTCCAGTATTAATATTCCCTTAGATGTGCCATGTGAAGAATATGTCCACTATATCCAAGTCATCTGCATTTTTTGACCAAGGATGAGTATAGTTGTTTAGTTGTTAAAGAGGACCTTTCATAGGTGCTGCCTTGATTCTGGTGTCATTAGATTTTTTTTTCTCTAGCCCTCACCATTCCTGAGCAATCATTGCTTTTCATTTCAATACAATTATGCTTTCTACTGTCAGATGGGCTGTCTCTGTCTGTCTGCACCATCCCAGAACCACCCACCTGAGAGTAGAGAGTGTGATTGTGCTGAGACTAACAGCAGTGATGGCTCAGGAATGGTGGGGGCTTGAGAGAAATGCCAACTGTATTTAGAATCAGTGGAGTGGCATTTATCAAAGGATGCAAATAGTTGGAGTTGATGGTGGTGATGCAAGGTTCTCTTTAAATAATTACGTAAGACCATTGTCTACAAACACCCAGTGTTATTTCTTAAAGGAAAAAGTCAATTCCAACTCTTAATCGGGTTAACAGAACAAGTGAAAAAGTAATTTAACTGTACTTTTTATTGAAATTTTTTTTCCATAACAAAATATAAAACAAACAAGAACAAAAGTGGTACATTGGAGAGGGAGAAAGGTTGTAGGCCAAACCCTCAAACAAGAGCGGAGTTAATGGGGGGCCGACAAACGACCCAACAAGACATGAAAAGAAAAAGGAACAACAACAAGACAAGGGAGGGGGTGGGGGGTGGGGTGGAGGACCAGGTTCAGAGACCACGTAGAGCACAGTGCGTATCCCAGGGGACCAGATGGAGTGGAAGGCATCCAGGGTGTTATTAATACTAGCCATCAGGAACTCCAGGCTCCTCACATCTTTCATACAGGCCAAGAGCTCAAGGCCAAAGGAGGGTTCACTTTCCTCCAATTTTTAGCAATTAGGGTCTTGGCAGCAATGCATAAGTAGAGAAAAAGTCTGGAGGTCTTCTTGCCAAGGTGTTTGAGAGGGAGGTTCAAGAGATATACAAGGGGATCTAGAGGAAACCCCTGTAAGAAGACATCATCAGTCAGGTTCCTAACCTCCCTCCAGAAGCCAAGAACAAGGGGACACGTCCAGAATATGTGGTACAAAGTACTTTTCCTTAGGATACTGTATGTCATCAATGTTGAAACCTTTTTAACAGCTTAGCTGAGCTCAGAACTCCTAAGACAGTGTGATTCTTCAACCACATATTGCTGTAAAGTCTCTGATGTAAAGGAATATTTTCATATAATGCAGGTCACCAGAGCAAGATGAGCTCATAAACTCCTAAAATTTGGATAAAATCTTAGATTTATAACAAGCTTTAGCCTTAGAGTATACCTGTGTATTTCCTACAAAGAAATTGTGTACACATTATATTATCAAAAATATCTTCATTGGCACAATTCAAAAGCACATATACGAGATACATTAAAAAGGATAGATCATGCAGCGCATGAAGCAATGGCGTGGTAAACTCGGAGATGGACTTGTATATTTCCTGTTATGTGTGATGTTCCCCAGAACTCAAGTCAACCTAGAGAACGCTAACCAATTTTGGTGGGATCTTGGTACAATCTAATATCTGTAGATGTTAAAACTGGCTGAGTCTGCCATCAAATATCTAATGTGTATGATAACTTCCAAAGACAGTTTCATGGTCTCATATTTTGTTTTATTTTGTTTGACAAATGCCAATGAATAGCTACTGTTACCCTACAGTATTTATCCCAGGGTTGAACAAGCATTTCTAAAAAGAAAAATGGATATGCGCACAAGTAATAATGCATAATAACGCTTTTCTCTTGGGATATGCCTGGTGAAATTGTTGGGACAAACCATAGGCTACTTAATAGAAAATTAATGTAGCTGAAAATGAGTACACATCACTTGTAAATGCGTTTCTGTCCAGAAAGTCCTCACTGTGGAATCAGCAATTTAATATGCTTATTACAGCTCTCAGCAAACATCGGACATGGTGTTTGTCAGCCAGTCTAGAAAAACAAATTCCCTCCATGGTAATATGTGGCGTGACAAAGACATATAGTTTTCTCTTACATGGTGGAATGATGTACAGTATTCAGGTTATGTCCTACTATGCTTTTTTAAAGAGAAGCCAAAAAGTATGGTTCTCTGAAATTAAATCAACTTACTTAAAGGGGTTGCCCAAGACTGATAATGACCTATCAATTACTGATCCACCCAATGGTCCACCACCACCACCACTGGTTGGATAGTGTGCAATACAACACCCACCTGCTTGCCTGGATGGGTCACCCAGACAATCCACCCCATTGCAGGTCACCAACTGGAGCAGTCGAAGGAAAGGAAGACACAGACTCCAGACATTAGGGCTTTGCTCCAGAGTTCTTTACTGTGTTGAAGATGTTCACACAACAGCAGACGTTGAGACAGAAGCTGAGCAGAAGAACTGGAGCAGTTCTCCAGGTCCACACTTCCACTAGCATCGGAAATGTAGTGCTTGCCTATTACTAACTAGTCTCACCACTGGTTAAAGCATCATTGGTGTCTCAAAACCAGTTAACATTTCAGAGGGCCACTGAGATAATTCTTTGCCATTAACTGACTGTGCCTTCCGTGCAGACTTCTGAGTATCAAGCCGCTATCTTTCTGAAGCAAAGTCTACAAGCCCCCCTTCCACTACCCTCTCTCAAGCCTGGGGAAGGTTCCTTAAATAGTATGCCCTTTCCTGCCATGGGTACCTTGTGTACAATATAACATGCGATGCAAACTATGCTGTGTCACATGCATGTCTCTGCCAAACCGCACATGCAGTGCCAGGCACTATCTCCTGAGGATAGAACATTAATATGAGATCTGGGGTTGTCCAACACGCAGGCCCCGCACTGATCAGCTATTTTTACCGTAGTTTTCAGAGCCAGAAACAGACAGCTCCATACATTGTGGAGTGGCTGATCTAAAATGCATTTCCTGCTCAAGTTTTAAGACATTTCCGCTATCACATGCTGAAATCTCTGACTACTTCACGTCACACATGTAACAAGTTATAAGCAGGAATAAACTAGGAAACAAAAAGATTCAATGTGCAGTTTCAATAGCTGATCTCAGCAGATGTTCAGTGTGATTTATTTCTTCTTCCTTAACCCTTAATCTATAACTTTTCAACACAAGTGCCTGTACCTATAAAGCATACATCCTGTAAGTACATTACATTGCTACACTTTATTTTCCGCTTGTTTTATGTTACGCTGATGAGTACTGACAAACAAAGCACTTCACCTTTATATATGGGAGGCACTATAGCCAATGGCTCTTGTCTGGAGATTGCACTACTGATTTTTGGATCAATAAAGTCAAATGGTAGATTTCATTTCAAATTCCATAAATCTGGTACAAGTGGAGAAGGAAGATATGTTGTGGTGCAGGGTAATGGAAGGAAGAGTGTTGCGGTATACATTGGACAAATGTGGAGAAATTTGCAGTCTCCGTTCTAAAGTTCTATAGGCAAGAACAAGATTATGTCTATTATTTTATAGCCAAAGAAACAGAATGTTTCCATGGACATCAAGAATGGGCAGTGTGCCATGGACAACTCAAATAAGAGAATATAAGCACACAAAAATGTGGTCATTTGTTATATGATGCCGCTGATAGAAAAACCTAGTAATAAACAATGTATGCTACGCTGGCATCTATTCACCCAGTAACTGCTGGAGTAACACAGTTTCTCAGTAAAATACTGTACAAGCACGTTCTTCTGCTTATACCCAAACCTGGCAGTATGTAAATTTACACAGTACATTAGTTAGAGTGAAGTTTACCTTCTGCATCAAGGAAGGCTAATCTGGTGTGCCAAAGCCATTTTTTGCTTGTTTTATGGCTCATAGTGTTTATGCACACATTTGTTTTAGGAATACTCAAGAAAATGTGTTGAATAAAGCAAAAGCCACATAGAACAGTAATACTGTATTTACCTAAGGCTTTGTTCACATCACGTGATGTTCGGTGCACACGCTGAGGAAATCTATATAAACATAAAGCCGGATTATATGCACTGTATATAATGCAGTAGCGTACATCTTCATTAATGGGGTTATTTCATGAAGACAGCCTAGGTTCATATGCACTATTAGTGTGTATGAGCGTTAAAGAGCAGAATTTTCAGATCAGGACCGACCCCCTCTAGGAGTCTGAACAGAGGAATGCTCTGCAGGGGCGGATCCAGGGCCGGGCGAGCCAGTGCCGCACCTCTTTTTTTACTTATTTTTTTCTTTGAACCAGCGCAGGAGAGTTGCCACTCTCTGTGCGCTGGTTCAGACGTCTATGTATCAGCGTAGGCGGCATCATCACGCCACCTATGCTGATACGTCTGACGTCTGGCGAGAGAAGACACTCGCGGAGGCTGCGGGAGCAGCAGCAGCGCGAGCGGTAAGTATAATAACATTTTTTTGGTTTTATTTACCATAGGCCGCGGAGGCCGGCAGTGAATAGGCCCGGGCCAGGCTGCGATCCCACTGCTGCTATTATTATACTCGGGGGTCTTTTCAGACCCCCGAGTATAATAATCGGAGCCCCAGGGGAGGTGAGGGAACATAATAAACAATGTTACTTAACTCTCTGGGATCCGATGTTAATCCTAGCTGGCTTCGGGCCTATATGGTAATGCCCAGATGTCACGTGGTCTGGTATATTACCATATAGGCCCAAAGCCTGTGCTAGCAGTACCATATAGGCCCCAAGACTGCTAGGATTAAAGGGATTATACCACTTTATAACATTTTTTCTAATTACCATGTCGGAATAGCCTTTAGAAAGGCTATTCGTCTCTTACCTTTAGACGTGGTCTCCGCGGCGCCGTTCCTTAGAAATACCGGTTTTAACCAGTATGCAAATGAGTTCTCCGCAGCAATGAGGGCGGGCCCCAGCGCTAAAACGGCGATGGGAGCGTCCCCACTGCCGCCCGAGAACTCACTCCAGCGCCGCCTCCATCTTCAAAGCCTGGATCCCCATATATATATATATATATATATATATATATATATATATATATATATATAAAAAAAAATATATATATATATATATATATATATATATATATACTGTATATATAAATATATATATAGTTGGCTAGAGTATACATATATTACTAATATTTCTGCATTCAACTCTATAAGCGCACTGACCAGAATTAGATCAGAACTGCAACTGAACTAAACAACGACACATGATTCACCTTATAATTGCTATATTTACACAAGGTCAAAAATATAATCTTTACCACTGTTGATATTCTCCAACTTCTAAAAGTGACTTCTCACCCCCAACTACTAGAGTTAGTAACAAACTCTTCTCTTCATCTCTCCATCTGTTCTGCCTCACCATCTGACCTTTTCTGCAGAGCTACTTCTAAACCTGCAGTCTTTCTGAGTCAGACACACTACGTACCACCTCACACTCTCTCCTCCTCATACCTGCTATTCTTCTACCTGCTTCTCCTTACTGCTGGCGACATATCTTCAAATCCTGAACCACCTCAGCAAATCCCCACTGTCAGATCTTCTTCCTCTCACCACACAACCAGCACCAGGTCACAGAACCTCTTAAATCTTAAATCTATGTTCCTTGCTCCTGCTGCTTCTGTCCCTCCTTCCCCCTCACCTCTATCTCACTTCCAGCTTACTCTTTGATAAACTATAGTCAGGCTTTCGACCCCATCACTCCTCAGAAACCTCCCTTTCCGAAGTCACAAACGACCTACTAACTGTCAAAGCCAAACGGCACTACTCTGCTCTGCTCCTCTTTAGCCTTTCCTCTGCTTTCGAGATAGTCATCCATCCCCTTGTTATAAACTCTCTCATCCCTTGACATAACCAACTTAGCCCTGTCCTAAGATCTTTTCATACCTCAAACGCCGCACATTCAACATCTGCCACTCACACACCACCTCCTCAATGCACCATCTTTCTGTAGGTGTCCCTTAAGGCTCCATCCTGAAACCCCACCTGTTCTGTATCTAAATCCCCGGCCTTGGCCAACTGATAAAGTCCCATGGTTTTCATCACCACTGTTACACCGACGACACTCAAATATATTCCTTATTTCCTATACATTACCACTGAGTTACCACATTGGACGAGGTCTCTATCTGACCAGTCTATCAAAGTTAATGGTCCCACAAGTCCATTGCCTAGGGGTAACCTTTGATTCTACCCTGTACTTCAAGGCTCATATGCAAGCCATC
This sequence comes from Leptodactylus fuscus, assembly GCF_031893055.1. Lineage (NCBI taxonomy): Eukaryota > Metazoa > Chordata > Amphibia > Anura > Leptodactylidae > Leptodactylus > Leptodactylus fuscus. The sequence goes on along the minus strand of NC_134267.1, from coordinate 177,043,291 downwards.
AACACATTCTGCCACCTCCCATTCAAGAAAATTTATCGAATCTGCTACTTCCTCACCCAAGAAACTATGAAAATGCTAGTCCATGTCCTCATAATCTCCTGCATAGACTACTGTAACTTCCTTCTTCATGGCTTTCCAGCAAACACTCTTCCCCCCCTCCAGAGCATCCTAAACCCTGCCGATCACGTAATCTACCTCTCCCCCATTTTTCATCAGCCTATACCCTCTGCCAAGCCCTTCACTGGGCCAGAAACAGAGTTTAAAATGTTAAAGGCGACCACAGAGGCAAACAGAGAGCAGTACATCGAAGAATGGAGAAACAAAATAAATAACTCCAAGAAACTCACCGTGCACCAATCCCTACAAAGGGACTACACCATGGCCACCTACCTAGAGAGAATACCCCACCCCCAAATACAGACAAGCCCTGAGCCGATACAGACGGAGAGCCCACAACCTAGAGATCGAAACAGGCCAACACAGGTAGACGTACAAGCCACGGGAGAACAGACTGTGCCAGCACTGCGACCAAGGGGCCCTAGAAGATGAGACCCACTTCCTGCTATACTGCACCAAATACTCAGCTGTGAGGGCCGTCTACTACCAAAGATTCTCTGCCCACATCCCAGACTTCACATCTGCGGACGAAAAGAGGAAACTCTATATCCTACTGGGAGAAGAGCAGGCCACTGTGGAGATCGCTGCCCAATACGTGTCCAGCTGTCACCAACTAAGAGGAAGTTGAGACGCATGGACTATCAAACCCCCCATGGACTATTAAATCCACCACCCAAAAGACCACGAACAGGCCATTACATTCTATGGGGGCACTCAAGAAGGTCCTTAGACTGTGTTGGGGAACTAAACATTGTTTGAGGGTACTAAGAGGGACCATTAAACTGTGTAGGGGTATTGAGAGGGTCTATTAAACTGTAGGGGACATAAAACTGTCTGGAGGTACTGAGGGGGCATTAAACTGTTTTGGAGCATTAAGGAGCCATTACACTGTGTGGGGACACTAAGGGGTAATAGTAATACAATGGGACATATATATACATACATACTGAAGGGGAAAGAAAACTCTATAGTCCCATAAAAGAAAAAAAAAAAGAAAAATTGGTCAACCGCTTTAATGTGAAATTGTCTTTGTGCACTGCATCCCTCCACATTCACTCCCACAAAACCTTTTGTTAAAAATGTGAACCCCAGCCATGCATATCCCCAATGGTAGCCACTGAGAACAGCTACGTACAATTGTAGGGCGGCTACGACATTCCGATTATTAAACTTTATTATTGGGTTTAACTGAAGTGATCATTCACAGACTTCAAGTAAAATACATACAAAATCGGATGTTCTGTGCACCAGGGCAATGCCGGAGATTTGCTACAGATTTACTTACATATTTTTAGGAGACTAATGATTATTTTATGTGTAGGAGAGCGCTGGCTTGGCAGCACATTACCTCTTGGCTTATAAATAAAATGGCAGCTGCACAATGACTAAAAATAGGCTTGATCCGTCAAGTAAAACTATGGTGACAAAGTGTCTTTCCTAGAGAAAAGAAGATACGAGGCCCATAAACGAGCAGAGATAGAGGACCAGCTGACCATTTATGATGCTTTATTGTGTCTTTTATCAGCCCTTGTGATAACTGCAAGCAAGAAGTGGAACGGAAAAGTCTTCATTTATCATACAGTAAAAGAGCAACAATGTTATTTAAGGGACATTTCCAGTTCATGGCAGCTTTAAAGGATTTGATCATTGACAGTGAGAACTGCACTTACACAGTGCTTTATATCGATGGAGAGAAATTACATAAATAAAATCACCATGAAATGAATGTAATATATGCAGTACATGGCAACCACTAAAACACCTAGGGGGACTTTTATCAAAATGTTCATGTCAGAAAATTGGCATAACAAGGGTGAATCTTTGTCGCACAGCCCCAATTTGCACCAGTGATATGCCATGTTCTCCCTTTTCACATCCGCTTGCCACTTTCACAAACATAGGATCAAGGAGCAGTGGTGACATCTCAGCCAATAGATATACTAGTACACATTAGGTAAGTTATTCCTGAAATGTATGTAAGCCACATCCGGCATAGATTTAAGGTCTGGTGCCTGACCTACCAAGAAGCACCAGAATTATTAAGAGGTGTAAGCCTCTGTTGTATTATATGGCAGTTTTAATAAATTCACCCTAAAGTGTATGTGTATGTACTCTGTCTACCAATAAGTGTTTGGACACCTGCGGTAGAATAGAAAAACCACATTTATTCATATTCAAACAGTTGGTAGACCCCAGCAGATGCTTCCTTACGGATGGTATTGCTCCACACAATACTCCCGGATGCCTGGTGAAACTCCTGGTGTATGTGAGCCATCACTTGTGTGCGGTTTCTTTGGCCAGCACTCGTCAGTCTCTATCTCTCAGTTTCGGGGGTCTGCCAACTCGGAGCACATCCCGACAATCACCGTTCACCTTCCACATCGTAATCACATAGGCCACTGTCGATTTTGGGTAATTCAGTTTGCTTGCTATGTCCCTTAAGGATAGACCATTTCTGTGGTACCCGACAATTACCCCTTTCTCGAAATCAGACAACTCTGCACTTCATGGCGTCTTGCATGCGACTAATGCCAATGCACTAATGCCAATGCTGTTTCCTATTTAACGGCGGAAGGCGTGACGTACATAACGACCGCAGATATCTTCATTTGCATGGGTGTCCAAATACTTATTGGTAGACAGTGTACACTCACCGGCCACTTTATTAGGTACACCATACTAGTAACGGGTTGGACCCCCTTTTGCCTTCAGAACTGCCTCAATTCTTTGTGGCATAGATTCAACAAGGTGCTGGAAGCATTCCTCAGAGATTTTGGTCCATATTGACATGATGGCATCACACAGTTGCCGCAGATTTGTCGGCTGCACATCCATGATGCGAATCTCCCGTTCCACCACATCCCAAAGATGCTCTATTGGATTGAGATCTGGTGACTGTGGAGGCCATTGGAGTACAGTGAACTCATTGTCATGTTCAAGAAACCAGTCTGAGATGATTCCAGCTTTATGACATGGTGCATTATCCTGCTGAAAGTAGCCATCAGATGTTGGGTACATTGTGGTCATAAAGGGATGGACATGGTCAGCAACAATACTCAGGTAGGCTTTGGCGTTGCAACGATGCTCAATTGGTACCAAGGGGCCCAAAGAGTGCCAAGAAAATATTCCCCACACCATGACACCACCACCACCAGCCTGAACCGTTGATACAAGGCAGGATGGATCCATGCTTTCATGTTGTTGACGCCAAATTCTGACCCTACCATCCGAATGTCGCAGCAGAAATCGAGACTCATCAGACCAGGCAACGTTTTTCCAATCTTCAATTGTCCAATTTCGATGAGCTTGTGCAAATTGTAGCCTCAGTTTTCTGTTCTTAGCTGAAAGGAGTGGCACCCGGTGTGGTCTTCTGCTGCTGTAGCCCATCTGCCTCAAAGTTCGATGTACTGTGCATTCAGAGATGCTCTTCTGGCTACCTTGGTTGTAACGGGTGGCTATTTGAGTCACTGTTGCCTTTCTATCAGCTCGAACCAGTCTGGCCATTCTCCTCTGACCTCTGGCATCAACAACGCATTTCCGCCCACAGAACTGCCGCTCACTGGATGTTTTTTCTTTTTCGGACCATTCTCTGTAAACCCTAGAGATGGTTGTGCGTGAAAATCCCAGTAGATCAGCAGTTTCTGAAATACTCAGACCAGCCCTTCTGGCACCAACAACCATGCCACGTTCAAAGGCACTCAAATCACCTTTCTTCCCCATACTGATGCTCGGTTTGAACTGCAGGAGATTGTCTTGACCATGTCTACATGCCTAAATGCACTGAGTTGCCGCCATGTGATTGGCTGATTAGAAATTAAGTGTTAACGAGTAGTTGGACAGGTGTACCTAATAAAGTGGCCGGTGAGTGTATATGTCATAAAAATAAGCATTTGTCTTCGTCTATCTGTACCTGTTTAATTGTTCTGGGTCTCTTCTGTTTTAAAGATCTGCCCAATGGACATACATTGCTCATATATTTACATACCCGGGGAAAATTTGCTAGATAGTTTTGTCCTTCCTTTCTTTTCTATTTGTCTTGACAAATCCTGAGATGAATGGTGTAAAACGATCAGCTTAGTAATAAACATGATCTTGTGATATTCTGCCGGGAGCTGTATATGTTATATATATCTTGTGTGGTCTCCTAGTAGTCATAATTTTCTTAACAACCAGTCAAGAGTTTTGCCAAGCGAGCAAAAAGAAACCAGAGAAGCCACAGTTACCGCCCACTTGGCTGTTATACACTAATTTGCATCAACAATAACAGGGCTTACATCTTTGGAATGGCTGAACAGATTTGGATAAACAGAACAGCAAAATGCTCAGGGTGACAGCACTTATCAGATGATGATATTGAGATTTTCATACCCATGTTGCACCAAAATCATAAGACAGTGTGCTCCAAATTTGTCTTCTTTTACAATACTAGCGTACAGCTCAGCAGATTGTATAAATTATTAAATATGCCAAACTGTGAGTTAATGTTGAACTGTGCCAGATGACAAACTTGGTCCTACACTAAGTAGAAAATCAATGCTGTCACATCTTTTCCTAAATCTTTATCTTTCGATGCGGTACAAAGAAGAAAAAACATATTTGTGATTGACTCTTGAACAGTCTCATTTACTCTGTATAATAGATGGATGCCTTTAAGCACGCGCCTTTGTATTATTGCAGCATTAACATACAGTGCGTGTCTTGTCTTTCTCTAAAGACAAGGTGAAAAGAATATATCAAATCCTCTTCAGTATATTAGACAGGTCCAGTGGTAGGAACAAAAGGTAATAAAGAATGTGCAGAAAATGTGATGATATTGATAGATCGCGATGAAAAATAATAGTTGTACTGTGCTTGTCTATACAAAAAGCATGCAAAGGAAACGATTGATGTCCAATACAGAGAGACATACAATACAAATAGGCAAGAAGTTTATTTCCAGAATAGGTTATTGAGAGGAATTAAACCTTGATTGTTTCCATGGTTGTATACTATTGCTATTTTTTGTGTGCCATAGACTGGATGTGATTGCGGGAGTATTTATAGTCGTGCTGTGCATAAGTCTCAATTGTTCTGCTCCTCTTTTTGTCATTGATTGCAGCTAAGCGGAACTGATGCCTTAGTCAGGCCGACTGAAGGGTGATGATAACACATTGGAAATGACAGAGAAATTGTTTTTATATCAGATGCCTAAACTTTTTAAGAAGATGAGAATGCTGGAAAATAAAGTTTGATTGTGATCAAAAGTTGCAGTGGATTGAAGTTCAAGGTCTGCATTATTGGTTTCCTCTATGAGAGCATCAAATGTGTTCTGAACACCAAAAGAAATATACACAATCCACTAAAACTTCAGACTCCTTTATTATTACTGGCACAATAAGAATACCCCCTGCCCTCATTGTTGTGTTATATACCTATAGTGTTTAATTATAGCAAGGGGATAAGTAGAATTTACACTGTAAAATGACAACATACAAATGAATTGTTTGAGAAGGACTTATTCTGCATGACAGATACATGTAAGGTTGGGTTCACACTAACCGTTGGTGTCCGCACAGAGGGTGTCCATTTAAAAAACAAACAAACAACGGACACCTATCATAATGGACACAAATGGACTGTAACTGATGGCTATCAGCTACTGTCCGTTGCCCATAGACCTCAATGTTAAAAAAAACTGGACACTTGCTGTCCGTTTTTTTAAACAGACAGAAAATTCCTGCATGTAGGATTTTTTTTGACCGTTTGAAGAAACAGACATGGTTGTAAACGGACACTTAAGGACACAAATGGGCACTAAAGGACAACAGATAAAATCCAATTAAAATGAATGGAAAATGTAACGGACACAGCTAATGTCCGTTGCTAAAATCTTTAACAGACAGTAGCTATGGACACTGCTGTCGGACAACAACGGTAGTGTGAACACCCCCTAACACTCTGCACTTAAGTGCAGAGTTCATTTACAGGGCTATGACATTAGAAGCAGGAGAAGTAGTTCAACTCAGGGCTCGTTCACATCTGCGCCCGGTCTCCGTTCATGCAGGTTTCCGTTTCCTGCGCAAAACTGAGCAGGAGATGGAAACCTGCAGGACTCTTTCATACCCATTGATTTGAATAGGTTTGAAAGATGTCCGGCCATGAGCGCCGATGAGCGTTTTATGCTCTCTGCAGCGAAACCGATTTTTTAAAACTGGACACAGAGTCGGACATGCAGTACTCTGTGTCCAATTTTTAAAAAACGGCTGAGAGCATAAAACGCTCACCGGCGCTCACGGCCGGACCTGGTCTGACAGCTTTCTGTCTACTGCATGCAGAAGACGAAAATCTGAGAATGGACTCCAGGCGCTAGTGTGAACCTAGCGTCATTTGGATGCTTTGATACCCATGGAGGTGGAGTTAGCAAAGGCCTGAAAGTTGGGGTGGATGGGGGTCACTTTCTGCACTCTGAAGTTTTCTGTATTAGTTTCAGAGCTTTTATCTTCGGCTCTGCAAGCTAGGCAATCAGGTCAGCTAATTTCAGTTTGCTGATAAAGGCTTGGGCAGTGTTTGTTATCTCTGATGTAAACATTGAATTTACTGTTTTCTGTCCTAGTAGAATGTACATTTTTTTCTCTCCAAACCTGTGCAATGTAATATATGTTTAATATTATTTGATCTACATTTATAATAGATTTCTAGTCATCCTAATAAATAATCTCTAATGATAAAGGCACTGTCTATATATACTAAGGCACTTCATAATGTCATCAAACAGTCAAAGCCCACCAGCTTGTGGAAGAATACAGAAAGTGACAAGAAGATAAAGCAGGAAAGGTTGCTGAGAGAGGGAGACGGAAACCCCCTTTAATTTATTACAAAGTAATTATTGGGTGTTTTTAGTTAATGGTTGTTTGGTAACTTGCAAAATGAAGCTGCTATCAGCCAGGAACACTCAATAAATAGTCAGCTGGTAATGAGTTGTAGCAAAATACTGTGGAAGCAGGTCATTATACCCTTACTTTTGGAAAAAGTCAAAGAAACCTTCCACTGAAAATGTCTGTGCCGTAATGCCAAATGAGTTAAATATGAAAAAAATTAACAAATGCTATTCATAGTCATGTAATTTATAAGAAATATACTGCATAGGTTTTTGGAAGCTATACAAGAATTTATGTATTGTCTGTCTGTCTTTCTGTTGTCTACCTATGATGCTTGGGCTTCTTAGAAGATCCACAGATAACAAGTAAATTACATCCTTTGAAGACAGTAGGTGTTCACAGTCTTCACATTAATCCTCCATTAAAATAATTCTTATCTTATGACCTTTAGTTGATTATACATATTAATGATGCACATTTACACAATTGATAGCGCACCCATCTGTTCAGGAAGAACAGAACCTTGTCTATCAGATTAAAAAAAAACATGCAAAATCAATATCAGCCATGCAGGTATCTGTTAGGTATCATGAGCTTATATGGCCTACCACTTATTGCAATGTTAGCTACAGTACCTAGGTATTCTTCTTCCAGTTTGTCTAATAGACTAGTCACATATAAAGAGGGCCTATCAAACCTCCTGACTTATATTCCCTATGAAATACTTCTTTAGTATCTTTTCATAAAAATATTTATTGTTCCATAGTTTTGACATTCCTCTTGGAAATCTACGAATTACTTCACAGATGGGCATTCTAATTTCCCTTGTCAATGTATTGTGTACCTATAGTCTTGTGCTGTCAGTAGTGATAGGACAGACACATGCTGTAGTTACATAATTTCATAACGTTACAAAACAACACAAGCTCATGTTGATCCAGAGGAAGAGAAACACCCAATGTAAGAGAAGCTTCCAATTGTTTCATATTTGGAGAAGAAGAACATTACATATGGCTTCTTATCTGGTCTGTCCTGAGTTAATGCATAGTTCTGGTCTGGAATCTTATTTATAGGTCTGGAGTTATTAATTTAAGGGTCAGGTCTGGGGTCTCAATTAAATTAGAGGACAGGTCCAGTGTCCAAATTTATATACAATTCCAATTTGCGCATTGTACTAGGAATTTTTGAACCCCCCTTCAGTCCATCAGATAGGCCATATGTATCTTATCAGCGGGGGTCTGACACCCAAAACCTGCCCCAAAAATTGACCAGCTGATACAGCTGCCTCTTGGCAACAGAAATTATAGCAGTGGATGGAACCAGCTCTGTTCCTACTCAAGTAATAGGAGCAGAACTTAAAGAGGACCTTTCACCATTTTGCACACAGGCAGTTTTATATACTGCCGGAAAGCTGACAGTGCGCTGAGTTCAGCGCACTGTCGGCTTTCCCAATCTGTGCCCAGTGTAAAGAGCTTACGGTCTGGTACCGTAGCTCTTCTATGGTCAGAAGGGCATTTCTGACAGTTAGCCAGAGACTTCCTTCTTCACAGCACAGCCAATCGCGCTGTGTTGTGTGAGCCAGGAGGAACTCCCCCCTCCCTCCCTGATAATGCTCGTCTATGGACGAGTACTGCGAGCAGAGGGAGGGGGCGTTCCTCCCGGCTCTCACAGCACAGCGTGATAGGCACCACGAGGCAGAAGGACGTCTCTGGCTAACTGTCAGAAACGCCCTTCTGACCATAGAAGAGCTACGGTACCGGACCGTAAGCTCTTCACACCGGGCACAGATCGGGAAAGCCGACAGTGTGCTGAACTCAGCGCACTGTCAGCTTTCCGGCAGTATATAGAACTGCCTATGGGCAAAATGGTGAAAGGTCCTCTTTAAATGTTGTCTTCTTCCACCATTGTTTACTATATAGTGGTAGCACTAAAGTACTTTAGCTCTACTACTATCACTTGTTTAGAAGCAGAGCTGCTGCTGGCACCAGATGATGTATGTTACAGGTCCTTTAGAATATGCTGTCAAAAGTCTGAATATATTTATATATGGGGTTTGATTTTATTTGTGCGTCTGACTTTGAATTTATTTTGGGCTTTGGTATATGGTCTTAATGTATTCAGTAGTCTGAGGTTTGAATACTAAATTTAAGCACTGGGTATTCCCATGAACATAATCATATCTATAGTTGTAGCTAGTTAAAAGTTAAACATTTTTGCAAATGTAAGTAGTTAAAAATTCTGCTGAATTTTAAAGATTTTCTCTATTTTTAGAGATTTTACTATCTTAGTGGTGACAGTTTGTTTTCTTGATCTGTTGCCAATAGATGCGACTAGAGATGAACGAGTAGTATTCGATCGAATACCTCCCCACCATAGTTATCCGTGTCAGCGGCCGAACACAAAGGGGTTACGTGAATCGAATATTCGATGCGTTTAACCCCTTGGTGTTTGGCCACTTACACGGATACCTATGGCGGGGAGGTATTCAATCGAATACTACTCGCTCATCTCTAGATACGACCACACATTCAGAAACTTTCGGTATTACTCTAGCATGTCTCCACCTTGCCAACATGCGTTATTGTTTTATATAATAAATAGAGATGAGCGAGTACTATTCAAAATGGCAGTCTCGACTAGCACATGCCCATCGCAATGAATGGAGCCGGCCGGCACGCAGACTGGGCCGGCGTCCTGCCGCTTAACCCCCTGAGTCCATTCATTCCTATGGGTGCGTGCTATTGGAAACTGCCGTTTCGAATAGTACTCGCTCATCTCTAATAATAAACAGTAGGCACCTATCAATAATGCTAAAGTAAAAGTTCGGCCGTTCATTTATGATATTGACATACTTCACATTACAAGAGATTTTTAGCCGAAAGATAAATGATGGCAAAGACATTCTAGAGTTACGGGGCTTCACTTTTGCCAAGGTGGATACATGTTAGAGTAATACCGAAACTTTCTATGGTCTGGGACTTGTCAAAAACTCAGCCATGCTTTTCTTTTTGTAGCTGTGTTATCAGGAAGGAACCCTACATGTATCAGAAGATATCCTGTGCACGATAAGGAAATCATTGCTGATTTTCTGCCCTTTAAAAGATCTTTTATTCATGGTCATATCCATTGGCCACCAATCAAGACCACAAGACTGTGACCAAAATATATTTAGAGAAAATCTTTAAAACTCTGCAAAATATTTGATTGCTCATACTTGCAAAAATGATTAACTTTTAATTATCTACAAATTTTAATATTATATTCATTATTTTATTCAATTATTTTATACATTATTTAATTCAATTATTTAATTACTTTTTCAATATAACTTTAAAATGATATTCATTGGAATACTTCGTTAAGGAATAAACTCAATATAACAGAGTATCAAAATCCTGTGTATGTGTTGAATTCTAAACTTTCTTTCTGGCACAGAGAGGTCCTGGTGGGTAGTTTGGTTATAATTGATAGATAGTGGTGATGTAACATGTTCGCTAATAGATTCAAGGTACAACAATGTTTCAACCACTCAAGGCAATAGATTATTTGTTGCAAAATGTTCCAGTGTAGATCTGGCCTTGTGCTTTCAATCATTGTTAGATGAAAGGTGAATTTTACTGATTTAATTTTTCTTAGAATGAATCAGCTATTATTTGTGCTTTCCCTTTCAACTTTTGACACTTTCAATGCTGCCTGCAGTACATTCCACCTATAGCAATGTAGCTTCATAATAAAAAATACATGAACATTGGTAAGTCTAGTTTTTGTATTTCAGTCCATCTATTAGGGTGGGTTCACACTACTGTCACAAGGTGAGAGCAGCAGACATTAAATACAGATGGAGATGGAGCTCCCCCTTTCCCCCATGTCAGGTGTCTGTCTGCATTCACTCCAACGTAAAACACATGACAGAAGTGACATGATGGAAGTGACGTTGTTTACATTAGTGTCAATGGGAATCTTTAAATAGATTTTAAATCTTAAAAAATAAATAAATAAATAAATAAACAGTCCATGGTCATGTGGTGTAAAGTCTATGGTCATAAATCTGTATCCACGGACTGGGCCACTTCCATGAGGCAACCTGAGACAATGGCAAATGTTCGCCTTGGGGCCCTGCCATTCCTAGTTATGCCACTAGGCCTAACTTCTTTAAGCCTCTCCTGATACGTTTTATGCTTCGGAACCTCCACTATTTTTGCAGCCTTCCTTTGCATCTGTTCTATTTTATCTATATCTTTTTGTTGGTGAGGTCTCCAGTACTGGACACAGTATTCCAGGTGTGGTCTCTGCAGGCTTGTATACAGAGGAATCACAATCTCTTCCTACTACTTATTCCCCTAGGTATACAGCCGAGCATCCTACTTGCTTTCACTGCTACACTGCTGACTGTATTGAAGCTGTTTCCAGCTATCTGATACTTCTCTTCTGAAGTTCTGGCTAAAACAGAATTGCCAATATAAAAGTCAGAGGGTTCCTTCTCCCCAGGTGCATCATCTTACATTTGGAAGGATTGAACTGCAGTTTCCATTGCTCGGATCATTCAGTAAAGCTAGAAAGTCATTTCAAACACTTTAGCAGTAAGCTTTTAGATTAAAATGTCTATGGATGAAGAAAAACCAACAGGTAGTAAGTTATGTCCAAACTTTAGACTGTACTTTATATTACAGAACAGTACTTTACCATGCTAGCAAAATCCTTGGTAGTTTTGAATTCATAACACAACCAATAGGGGCACACATAGATACAGATAACATAGACATCATCTGATGGAATATTATGAATCCTGTTGTTTTGAAAAGCTGATCATCATATGATACATCTGTCTGGTTCAGACAAGATGAAGGTTGGGAAGGACACATCTATATTCTGTTCCAGATCTTTTTATTAATGACAGTGATACACATGCTACGCAAATCAGAGCAGATATAATTACAAAAAATTGCTTGGTGTAACTTTTTTGTTTGAGAACTTGTATATTTTGTATATTACTCCATTTTGTTCAGGTAGTATTGCCATTTGGTGCAATTTATTATAATCGCTGTGTTTTTATGGGACTATTAAAAAAATCTGAATTCAAATAACTCACTTTATTAAGCAAAATGCAAAAAACACCTATCCAATATGTCAAGTGTTTTAGACATCTTTTTAGACATATATAAGACTTATACAAAACTAGTAGGAGGACCCGGCTTCGCACGGGTATATTTCAGTTTTTGTTTGTGTAGTGGCCCCATAAGAATTGTCCAGTTTTGCACTGGTGTATTTTGCATATTGTTTGTATGTGTGTCCATAAGCATCTCATTTTGGATATCAGCGATCGGTTGTTATGGAGACCTGGAGTAAAGCTGTGTGTATGTGACCTTGAGTAACAGTATTATCCACAGCGCCCTGCCCCTTTAAAGCAGTGAAGAAAAATGGCTGGGTTGCTATGGAAACCTGGAGTAAAACTCTAATATGTGGTACTTTGTGCAGAGCCATGTATCTAATCTTCTGGCGTGTGGTATTGTGTGCAGTAGTGCGTATCTAATCCTCTGGCATGTGGAATTGTGTGAAGACGCGTGTATCTAATCCTCTGGCGCTTGGAACTTTGTGCATACATGCATATCTAATCCTCCGGCTTGTGGTACTGTGTGTAGACATGCATATTTAATCCTCCGGCGTGTGGTACTGTGTGCTGACTTGTGTATCTAATCCTCCAGCGTGAGGTATTGTGTGCATATGCGCGTATCTAATCCTCTGGTGTGTGATACTGTGTGCTGACATGTGTATCTAATCCTCCAACGTGTGTTATTGTGTGCAGACGCGCGTATCTAATCCTCCAGTGAGTAGTACTGTCTGCAGACATGCGTATCTAATCCTTTGGCATGTGGTACTGTGTGCAGAAGTGTGTATCTAACCTTCCCTGTGTGGTATTGTGCACAATAGTGTGTATCTAATCCTCCAGCGTGTGGAAGTGTGCACAGACGTGTGTATCTAATCCTGCGACATGTGTAACTGTGTATAAACGTACTTATCTAAATCTCCGGCGTGTGGTGCTGTGTGTTGACATGCGTATCTAATCATCTAGCATGTGGTACTGTGTGCAGACACGTGTATCTAATCCTCCCTGTGTTGTATTGTGTGCAGTAGTGCGTATCTAATCCTCCACCGTGTGGTATTGTTTACAGTGGTGCATCTCTAATCCTCCATTGTGTGGTATTGTGTAAAGACGTGCGTATCTAATCCTCCAGCGTGTGGAACTGTGCGCAGACAGGCGTATCTAATCCTGCGGCATGTGGAACTGTGTGCAGACATGTGTATCAAATCCTGCAGCATGTGGTATTGTGTAAAGACATGTGTATCTAATTCTCCAGCGTGTGGTGCTGTGAGCAGACGTACATATCTAATCCTGCGGCATGTGGAACTGTGTGCAGACATGTGTATCAAATCCTGCAGCATGTGGTATTGTGTAAAGACATGTGTATCTAATTCTCCAGCGTGTGGTGCTGTGAGCAGACGTACATATCTAATCCTCTGGTCAGCATGTGGTACTGTGTGCATGTGTGCAGATGTGCGTATCTAATTCTCCAGCATGTGGTATTGTGTAAAGACGTGCGTATATAATCCTCCAGCGTGTGGAACTGTGCGCAGATGGGCATATCTAATCCTGCGGCATGTGGAACTGTGTGCAGACATGTGTATCAAATCCTGCAGCATGTGGTATTGTGTAAAGACATGCGTATCTAATTCTCCAGCGTGTGGTGCTGTGAGCAGACGTACATATCTAATCCTCTGGTCAGCATGTGGTACTGTGTGCATGTGTGCAGATGTGCGTATCTAATTCTCCAGCATGTGGTATTGTGTAAAGACGTGCGTATCTAATCCTCCAGCGTGTGGAACTGTGCGCAGACAGGCGTATCTAATCCGGCGGCATGTGGAACTGTGTGCAGACATGTGTATCAAATCCAGCAGCATGTGGTATTGTGTAAAGACGGCATATCTAATCCTGCGGCATGTATAACTGTTTATAGATGTACGTATCTAATCCTCCGTCATGTAAAACTGTGTGAAGATGTGCGTATCTAATCCTCTGGCATGTGGTACAATGTGTTGAGGTGCATATCTAATCCTCTGGCGTGTGGAACTGTGTGTAGACTCGCCTATCTAATTCTCCGGGATGTGGAATTGTGTGTAGATGCGTGTATTTAATCCTGCGGTGTGTGTAAACTGTGTGCATTGGCACATATCCAATCCTCTGGCATGTGGTATTGTGTGCAGTAGCGCATATCTAATCCTGTGGCATGTGGAACTGTGTGCAGATGTGCGTATCTAATCCTCCTGCATGTGGTATTGTGTACAGTGGTGCGTATCTAATCCTCTGGCATGTGGTATTGTGTAAAGACATGCATATCTAATTCTTCAGCATGTGGTACTGTGTGCAGACGTGCGAATCCAATCCTCCAGCGTGTAGTATTGTGTGCAGTGGTGCGTATCTAATCCTCTGGCGTGTGGTATTGTGTGCAGATGCGCATATCTAATCCTCTGGCCGGCGTGTGGTTCTTTGTGCAGACGCGTGTATCTAATCCTCTGGTGTGTAGAATTGTGTGCAGACACGCATATCTAATCCTTTGGCATGTGGAACTGTGGACAGATGCGTCTATCTAATCCTCCGGCATGTGATACTGTGTGCTGACCTGTGTATCTAATCCTCCAGCGTGTGGTACTTTGTGCAGACACGCGTATCTAATCCTCTGGTGTGTAGAAATGTGTGCAGATGCGTGTATCTAATCCTCTGACATGTGATACTGTGTGCGGACCTGTGTATCTAATCCTCCAGTGTGTGGTATTTTGTGTAGATGCATGTATCTAATCCTCTGGCATGTGGAGCTGTGTGCAGATGCGCGTATCTAATCTTTTGGTGCATGGTACTTTGTGCAGACACGTGTATCTAATCCTCTGGCATGTGGAACGGTGTGCAGACGTGCGTATCTAATCCTCTGGCATGTGGAACGGTGTGCAGACGTGCGTATCTAATCCTCTGGCATGTAGAACTGTGTGCAGACGTGCGTATCTAATCCTCTGACATATGATATTGTGTGCTGACCTGTGTATCTAATCCTCTGATGCGTGTATCTCAGCTTGGTTATCAGTGTTGGATTGTACATGTGCAGTGACTGTGTGTATTGCAGTTGGAATGTGAGTAAAAGACTTCCAGGTTTGTTTTGGCTAATGGGGGGTCAGGGTTTTGGGAAAGCTGTATCTCCAGAACAGTACGTCCGAGTGAGTTGGGTTCTCATCTTAAACCTTCCCGGACACCTGAAGTATCTGTGTGCCAAATTTGGTGAAGGTTGGTCCAGTCGTTTGGTCCCGCATAAAGAACAGACAGACAGAAATTAATTTTTATAAGATAGAGAGATATAGAGGTGTGGCCTCATGGAAATGGAGTGTGGCTTATTGGGAAATAAACAGAGACCTAAAATGTGCCTAAAGTTGGGCGGTTTTTTGCATAAATTAAGCCAACTAATAGGAAGTGTAAAGCTAGATTAGACAGTATAAAGGGACACCAAATTTATCAAACATCATACACGTTAATAAATCTGGCAACCTTTAAGACTGTCTGATCTAAGTTTTCACTGTCTATAACTTAGGTTAAAAATAAAAAGTAATATTACGACCTTCTGGAACATGATAAACTATTATTACTATCAGCTATCCTACCTGTACATAAGGATTATTTGGTCCAAGAATAGAAAACCATGTGACGAATTGGTACGTTGCGCTCTGATGCAATACAGGAGAGAAAATAGAATGTGGTTCCTTTTTACAAGTTTCATTGTGCTGAGGCTTTAGAGTTCCCAAGAATTAGCCATTCATTGCACAAGTGGAAGTGAATAGAGGTGATACTTATCTACTGAGGCCACATTTTAACCCCCGGAAACATGACCTCAAGGAAGAGAATGTCAGATGTACTTTACAACCAACTGATTTAATCAAATGCACTTTATTAAACTTTCACATACTTGTACTGTTTTGTTGGGCTAGTATAGGAGTAATTTATTTATAAAATTTAAAAAACACTACTTCCTACCAAAAACAGCGTCTGGGTTAGGTATTTCAGGAAAGCCCCATATAACTGCTTAAAGGGCTTGTCTAGGAATTCCATATTTCTTGCAGGAGGATGGGGAAGGTAAAAAAAATCAAAAATAACCCATATTGACCTGTTCCTGGCACTCCCCAGCTTGTTCCGGGGGAATTCCTCATCACATACAGGGTAGGACTGGCCCGCCGGGGAACCGGTGAATCCCCCAGGGGGCCCCGAGACCCGAATGTTAAGTCCTCATTTTACTAATGCAGATACATTGGTCGGGGCCCCCAATCGAGCACCTGACCAATGCATCTGCATTTGCCTCAACAAACACGGGCACCCAGTATGCTGAAGCTCTACATGCTGTTCTCCTGATATATAGGGAAAGTATATATCGGAGGACAGCATGTGCAGCTTCAGCATCAGCTATAATGGCTGCTCATAATCCTTTCACTGACCTGCTGGTTCACATCTGCGTTTGGTAACCCATTCGGGGAGTCCGCATGGGGGCCCCCCCGAACAGACTACTGAACGCATTAGTAAGCGGTGTGCAGTGAAAGCACACGGACCCCATAGATTGTAATGGAGTCTGTGTGCTTTCCGTGCGGTCTCTGTACGGAACATGCAGACAGGAAAGTAGATCGTGAGGTACTTTTCTGTCCGCATTTTCCGTGTGGACACCGTGCGGAAAGCACACGGACTCCATTATAGTCTATGGGGTCCGTGTGCTTTCACTGCACACCGCTTGCTAATGCATGCAGTAGTCTGTTCGGGGGGTCACCATGCAGACTCCCCAAATGGATTACTGAACGCAGATGTGAACCAGGCCTGAGTGTGTAGGTATATAGTGTGTGCAATCCCATCCACACATTGCAGAAAAATACACGTAGTGGACCCACTGCAATTTCCAAAACTGTTGTGGTTTTGGAACTCGTAGCATGGCAAACACTGGCGGTTTCCCTGTAAGTATAATGGAAGCAGAGAGTCCTCAGAGGAAACCACTGCAGAGTTTCAGCAATATGTACTGTGGGAAAAAACTCATGAGTTGCCAACGGGGTTTTTCTGTGTCTGTTCGGTCTCATGGTTTCATTTCTGGAAATTCTGTACCTAACTATTCTCAGCGATCACATGAGGTGCAGGACTCCCAGCAAGGAGGCGCCAGCACAAGACCGTATGGACACTGGCAGCGCACAAAGGAGCAACAGGGACAGATGAGTATTCTTTTTTATTTATTTGTTTTTTATTTTACACTTCCCGCCCGGGACATGAGTTGCTCCAATTCCTGGACAACCACTTTAAGGGCTAGTTCACACGGGGGAAGTTGGCAGCGGATTTTGAGGCGAAATCCGTCTCAAAATCCACTGCCAAAAATAGCTCCCAATGACTTCAATGGGAGCCGCTCGCTTCTTTTTTCCGCTAGCTAGTAGTGGAAAAAAAGAAGTGAGCTGCCCTATCTTGCCGCAGATTCCGCGGCTGAATCAATCTCAGCATCTGCGGCGCCATGCTCTAGCCCATTCATTTGGGCCTAATCCAGAGCGGAATTTCACGACGGGATGCCTGGCATCTGCGACGGAATGTTCACACGTGGAGTTCATGTATCTCCGTGTGAACTAGCCCTAAAGGATTTATTCATCTTTCTAATATTGATGGTCTGTCCTTAGGATAAGTAATCAATATTATATCTGCGATGATACAACAGCCAGGACCTCTGCAGATCAGCCTTTTCCAGGACCGTGCAGCTACGGGTAATAGTAGCATTTCTAGGAGCCGCACTATTCACTTGCCATACAAGGTGTAGCAGTACATTTAGGTAGTGCACATGGTATAGTGGGTGAGCAGCATGGCTCCCGACATGTTATTACCTTTAGCCGTCGTGTCTTGGTACCGCTGATCTGCAGGGTCCTGGCGGTGGGTCCCTAGAAACAATTCCACAGGTGGGCCCTAGACACCCCAGTTCGACCCTGATCACATATGACCTAAGAAGCCAATCAGTGGCCTTAGCGGTCACAGGAAAGGACACAGGACATCACCGGTGATGTATGCAAGTGATGTCTCATGTCCTTTCTTGTGACCACTGAAGCTACGCAGACGAGGACTAATGCCAGGCCACAAACTCCCGGCCATCACTTGTCCACACAGTGGCGTGAAACAGGTGTGTATGTTTTGTTTTGTTTTTCATTTCACCTTCCCCAATCTCCTGTCAGAGATCTGTAATTCTAAGACAACCCCTTTAAGGACTGTACCTATTTGGAACATAATGACCAAAGCATCTTTTTGCAAAAAAGTTGTAGTTTTGATGTGATTTCAGCAAACTATGGCAAAAACCAATCCACAGTTGCAGTGCATGCAAACCACCATGTCCCGATGCAATGGCAGATTGTCTTTCAATAGGCTGTAATTTATTGGGTCCATACTATGCATGAAGATGCAAAACATAAATGATAACAAAGTGACCCTAGATCCCATATTTGTGCCAGGGGGGTAATAGGAGCAATGATGGGTTAATTTAGCAATGGGCATGAATAACCACTTGTCTATGCATAATTCATTAGTATGTGAGAAGCAGCTGACTGATAATTATATAGATGGCAACCACTATAATAATGTGCGGCCAAATGACAAGTAGGACTTCCCCGATAACTAAGATCCCCAACATGTGACTAATACATATATGTGGAGACGCTCACTCATTTCATGTGTAAAAGCATCTGTTATAAGGGATCACAGCGGGCTTTGATAAAAACGCTTAATCCACTATACAAAATCAAAACTGGGTAGGGGGTTTCATGATTTTCCGTTCACTGGACTTTTCCTGTTCTCTGCAATGACCCAATAAGGTCATGAACATAAATCGGACATATTAAATATTATATAGAAAAATAAAGTATTTAAAGGGTAAGTAAAAATAAACGAAAAAAGTAAATTGAAAGCTTATGTCTACAGTAATGTAGCATTAAATACATGGAATATTCTCATTAATGCAGGATTAAAGCCCGCCATACACATTAGGCTCCGTACATTACACAGTGAAAAACGGACGTGTAATAGATGTTTTTTCTAATATCTGTCACTGGCATAGATTTTCATTGCAACTCATGCGTTTTTGTAGTTATAATTGGCATGCTGAGATTTACAAAAACGTGATGGTTTCAGCATTCGAGGCGTATTTTTTTCTGCAATGTGTGGGTGGGATTAGCTAGAATCCTATCAACTTTGCAGGTAATGTAATATGTGGCGGAAACAGTGCAGCCAAAACGACGCATATTGACAATATGGGGTATCCCCATTTGGGGGATACTTTAAGTCTGACAGCTCAACCCCCACTACTAAGAAGAACGATGGATTTTTCCCCTGTTTTGAATGGGCTGGTGTTTACACTGTAGTAGGGCAGCACTGAATTCATTGGGAGCAGGGCAGATGAACAGACTCTGTACTTCTACTATACATAGCACTGAAATGAATGGAGTTGTGCATTCTTTATACCCACCATTTAACCCCTGCAAGTATGGGGGCAAAAATCCCCCATTCTCCTGATTTGAGCAGTCGTACCACCATAGATCTACAGGATATGGGAATATGGGAAAGTCGTTTTATATGGGACCTGTCAGGTAGTTTGGGACCACTAAAGCTCCAGCATGCCAGTATACAGCTAACACTGTGGTTACATTCTCAATGGGAGTAAACCCCCCGCTGTTCACAGGATTGGTGGGGGTCTCAGGTCCTACGAATAGAGGATAAATGATTTTTGTGTATAACTCCTTCAATGACTTTCTATACAATATTAGTAACATCCTGGGTACAAAGCGCACCCATCTAACACACCAAGTTTCCAGTTTCTACGGCAAAGGGCGTGCTACATCTTACAGATACAGAAGGTGCAGCAGGAACATCTATAAAAGATCTGTGACTATTTCTGCATCACATCTGGTTTATTACTAAGATGACTACTCCGTCTTCTGTAGCCGCTATCATCTCTATCATATGCTTTTTATAACCATAGTCATCCAGTAGTTTATGAAGTTGAGACTGAATGCGAGGAGAGTTATCTCCTTCCTACTATCTCCATGCATCATATGTGACGGGGTTTCCAAGCCGTCCCTCTCGCGGCAGATGGAATACTCTTATGATTTCATCCCTATAGCAACCACAGCTGCACCAGGCAACCAGGGCTGGGGTGATTTCCATCCAACATGTGAGGTCGCTGGAGCTTGCAGCAACCTCCCTGCACTGGCTTGTGTTCTCTGATCCAATACATCCTCCGATTTATCACTCACATAATAAAATGTTAGTGAACTTAATCCTATATTTTGCATGAGGCACCTGAGTACGATTTCTGGGATTTCCAGATGCAAATGCTTAAATGTCAAACACTGCTGAAGACAAGAAGAAATGCATTGTGGATCATGTTTAATAATGATATGAATACTCCATAATACAGTGATCTGTACTATAGTAAAAGTTACACTACGTTTACACTGCTTAGTATATGGACCTGTATTATAATACTCTGCTTGTGGGTTATTTTAAGGGATGTACTAATGACCTATTCTTAGCATAGGTGATATACTATATAGCAGATCAGTGAGATACTAACACGCGACACCTCCCTGAGCTTAGAGCTGCAGTCTCCTTCTTTACCCCTCTGCTCTCCATACACTTCTATGTTAGAAATAACTCAGCCTGATGAATGGACATAGAAGCTTTTTCTGTAAAAAAAAATATACTGCAAAATTTCTGATATTCACTTGCACATCCATGAATAGTTGTTTTATAATTGGAGATACACTTTTAGGGTACATTCACACTGAGTAAACGCTAGCTTATTCTGAACGTAAAACACGTTCAGAATAAGCGGCGTCTAAAGCAGCTCCATTCATTTCTATGGGAGCGGGGATACGAGCGCTCCCCATAGAAATGAATGGGCTGCTTCTTTCACTCCGTGCAGTCCCATTGAAGTGAATGGGGAGTGCCGGCGTGTACGCTCCAGCATGAGCAGAGCTTGCCGTATACGGCGGCACTCCCCATTCACTTCAATGGGACTGCACGGAGTGAAAGAAGCAGCCCATTCATTTCTATGGGGAGCGCTCGTATCCCCGCTCCCATAGAAATGAATGGAGCTGCTTTAGACGCCGCTTATTCTGAACGTGTTTTACGTTCAGAATAAGCTAGCGTTTACTCAGTGTGAATGCACCCTAAGGGTGCATTCAGACTACGTAACGCCGGGCGTGTATGAGAGCCGTACACGCCGGCATTACGGCAGACTGCCGAACACTTCCCATTCACTTCAATGGGAGCGCTCGTAAACGCCGCTGTTACGAGCGCTCCCATTGAAGTGAATGGTAAGTGTTTGGCAGTCTGCCGTAATGCCGGCGTGTACGGCTCTCATACACGCCCGGCGTTACTTAGTCTGAATGCACCCTAAGTCTGAGAATACAATTTTAGTTTCAAAGGTATTTATTGTATAACATTATAATGTACAATGCATCGGTAGTGAAATGACAATAGTATAAGCAGTCGATAATGCAAAATGTACAAAGTATAATACAGGAATAAAACAATGCAAACCCGAACTTTAGCGCTTACTCTAAGTTCACACCTGCGCTTGCATTTCTGTTCTTCGGGTGCAATTGGGGACCTGAAAAGTGGAAATCCAGTCAACTTAAAAAGTGGTTATTCGCGGAAGCCCACAGACCCCAAAGACTAAAATGGAGTCCACTCAGTTTCCACCTGAAAAATGCAAAGAGAAAAGTCGTGCTTGCAGGACTTTTCTCTCTGAATTTTTCAAGCGTATTCAGGGACATCATCTCTGAACGGAAACTGGTATGAACCTCAGTCTTACGCTAGGTTCACACCTGCGTTCTTCTTTCCGTTCTGAGCTTTCCGTCTTCTGCATGCCAGAAGTCGGAAAGCTCAGACCGGGTCCGGCCGTGAGCGGCGGTGAGCGTTTTATGCTCTCCGCCGCGAAACCGGATTTTTTTATCCGGACACAGAGTACTGCATGTCCGACTCTGTGTCCGGATTATAAAACCCGGTTTCGCGGCGGAGAGCGCAAAACGCTCACCGCCGCTCACGGCTGGACATCTCTCTCACCCATTCAAATGAATGGGTGAGAGAGACTCCTGCAGGTTTCCGTCTACTGCCTCTGTTTTAGGCAGGAAACGGAAACCTGCAGTACGGACACCACAACGCAGATGTGAACGAGCCCTTACAAAGTAAAAGTGGTAAAATGGTGCATAACCAGGAATGAACACAAAGGAATAAACAAAGGGGTGAACATCACCAAGGAGCATAGGTCAGGACAGGAGGGAATGGAAGACTCTTGGTGTTAACACTTGAACACAGTTTTGTATCAAAGTTGGAGACAGTAGGATAGGCCTGGGACATTGAACCTGTTAACCAAGGGAGGGAATTCATCATGGCTGGTTTATTTTATGCTGGTGTTGATTTCCCTTGTGCCAGCACAGGGCGCTCTAACTTCATGATGAAGCTGTGCCCCATCAAGAATAGTGGCTTACTCTGCGCCCAGAAAAAAAGTCTACAGCAGCTGTGATGCTGCCATAGATCCAATTCCGAAAAATTGGTGAGGCTGACGAAAAAACGTCACTTGCAACTATTTTAGTGGTGTAAACAGTTGTTAATCACCAACTTGAGAGTATTTTACTCCACAAAAGAGACATCACAGATTTCATAAATCTCCCCTATGTATTTGTAAGTAGCTATAAACAACATTTTAGGCACATTTGGGAATATGATACTTGGTGGTCAATCCCTTTTTTTCTAGGACTCATGTCGGTTCTGAATTCATTGTGTCATTAATGTAATTTTTCAGGATTCTTTCAGATTGTTAATGTTGAAGTGTCTATTGTGAGGATACTACATTCTCAGCAGTAGAGCTTCTTGATGGAGAGTTACTGCGGTGAGGTTGAGGAGGACCATGGATAACATACACTTTACTTTAATCTGAATATAATGAATAATGACATCATAACTGGTAAAGTATATTCAGGGATGTGGAGTCCATAGACCAAACTATCCACACTTCTATTTTTCTACAACCCCACTCCTGCTCTGACTACTGTTCCTTCATAAATGGGTGACAGCCGTTGTCAGATAGAAGCAGTAGAGCTGCTGTTATTACAGTTCATTGCCGTCAACAATCATAAGAACGGTAGTAAAGTAATGGACATAGGCGTAGCTCCCTCCGTCTGATAGGTTTGATAATCTTCTTATGTTTGCGATATACAGGTGACTTCATCATATAATACAGGTTACTAGAGATGAGCGAACAGTAAAATGTTCGATTTTCGATATTCGTTTCGAGTAGCCGCTCAATATTCGATTACTCGAATTGAATATCGAATCCTATTATAGTCTATGGGGGGAAATGCTCGTTTCAGGGGTAGGCAATGTTCGATGAAATTACACTTACCAAGTCCACGAGTGAGGGTCAGGCTGGATCCTCCGAGAAGTCTTCTCCGTGCAGCGTCCCCGCGGCATCTTCCGGCTCTGAATTCACTCTGCCAGGCATTGGGCCTGGGCAGAGCCGTCTGCGCATGCCCGCACTACAAGAAAATGTAGTGCGGGCATGTGCAGTCGGCTCTGCCGAGGCCCGATGCCAGTGAATTCAGAGCCGGAAGACGCCGCGGGGACGCTGCACGGAGAAGACTTATAAAGGTAGGAAAAGAACCAGCTTTGATTGGCCGACTGTATAGCATTCGGCCAATCAATGCTGGTTCTGCATCAAACTTTTCCATTTGAATAGCGAGTGGTACTCGATCGAGTATGAGTATTTCAAATACCGTAATATTCGATCGAATACCTACTCAATCGAATACTATTCGCTCATCTCTACAGGTTACCAATTTTTTTATACGTTTTGCATGTGTCCGTCATTCACACTGGAACAATCTCATATAAATAAGATACTTTTAAATCCTGTAAAAACACCTTGTACTGGGCAGCGACTTTGGCAGTGTATGCTCTGTCTAACACGACACATGAGCAGAAAATAAAAGGCATGCAGCAAATTTTATTGTACCAATAAACAATGAATGATCGCAGACAAAGAAGAGGTAGTTGACAGTAAAATTTTGCCTGAGGCCTAACAGACTTTTATCACTGAAGCAGAACAATAAATTAAGTGCATCATTTACAGTAAGCTGCCGCTACCACATGGGCTTGGCTTCACTACGAAACTACTATATTAGTTAATATAATGCTTCTAGTAGAAACGAAAAGAAATTCTTGTATTTTTATGAGAAAGTTATGTAGCAATTTACAGAACTCACAAATGACAGGATCATTGACTGTGTTGCTGCCATCATTCTAAGCTGCAATATGACTGGGGGTGTATACAATATCTATAAACAGTACATACATGACACATTCTTCCGTCCCGAAATTGTTCTTTGAACACAACATGTACTGGAATATTAGGCAGATGAGATGATAATATTGCAATAAAACTAGAAATAAGAAGCAAACCCAAAACTGGTGTTCTGTTCTACTTCTTCGATAATACAAAATATTGGGAAAAAAATGTTCAGACATGGACAGTACCGGGGCTCGCCATCAGGAATTGCAGTTTTAACTGCAGACTTAGTTTTTTTCATGACTTAGGTCTGTAGTATTTCCTATTGGAGCAGCTCTAGCATGATTAACTCCTGATGAACCCATCTTTAACAGGGGGAAATGTGTAGAGTTTATGCTTTGAGCCATTGTATATATGGCCAGTTGTTATGAATCCCCAGAATATTAGCCTAGATATGGGCATGTAGTATTTGGTTTTACTGAAGTTTTGTTTAGGGCAGGTAGGCTATATATTAGGTTATTTATCTGCTGTGTTCACACCTTGTAACCTCTTAGGATTGGGGGGTGTTATATGTGGTGTACACATAGTGACTTGAATCACTCAATCCATCCTACAACATTGATTTCCTGCTCTTTCACAATAGAGGGAATTTTTTCCATGGGTGGGGTGTTTTTATTTATTTATTGGGGTTTTGTTTGAGGGATAGGGTGCTGCAATACAATAACATTAGCATCCTCCCATATATATAATCAATAATCCCTATTTATGGTACCCATACTACCGTGTTTCCCCCAAAGTAGGTCACCCCCCTCAAAGTAAGGCATGGCGTTTTTTTTTTGTCAAATTGCCTAATATAAGGCACCCCCCGAAAAAAAGGCATTCCCAAAAATCATTACAGCCGGCTGAACACTGCAATGTGCTCTGTGTGCACAGGAAAGCCGGCTGCTGCCTCTGCTGTTGTACCCACTGTCCCTGCTGCTGTAGGATGAGCTGGGAGATGCCCGCTGTGTTTATGCTGCGGGGAGTTTACTCTCCCAGCTCATCCCAGAGGCAGAGGCAGCAGCGGGCTTTGCTGTGCACACGGAACACAGAGCACAGCATCCAGCCGGCTGCTGTGTCAGTGAAGTGAGGATCGCTAAGCCCTGCCCACGAAAGCCCTGCTAAGCCCCGCTCACCCAAGCCTTGCTAAGCCCCACCCACCACTGTCGGGACGAACAGCAGCACCAGCGCTGCTACGAAGATGGGGAAGGTAAGTAGGCTACCTTCCCTCCCCCTCATCTACACTACCTACAACTGGCAGTCATTACAGTGCTCCACTAACGAAGTGCCAGCATGACTGCCGGTTGTCATAAGATGTCCCCCGAAAATAAGGCAGATCCTATATTTAGGATTTTCAGGGAAACACGGTATGTATGTACATGTTTTGTGGATAATGGACGTTCATTTATTTTATCACGTTTTTATTGATTATTTAATGAAAGTTAGGTTTTATCTTTTTTCTAATACACCATTTAACTGTGATCTAAGATTAGCGAGGATGGTGACTGACCTACTGTGACATAAAATATTGGGAAAATGGTCAGTCCCACCCAGAACGTGCACCTGATTAAAGGCAATTACTAGGAGAGTTCTGCCTGGACCTCTGAGTCTAGTGTGAGGACAGCTGAAGATTAAAGATGAAGGGGAAGAAGAGCAAAACTGCTCAAAAATACTGTTTGAAGGTAACAGGCATAGTGCTGAAATCTTGCTATATCTCCTCTGGGTTTTTAACGTATGTGTGGTCCAGTGCAGGTCTTGAGTAGGCCTCAGCTCCAGGTGTAGATTTTTGGCTCATTACTGGTCCAGAAAAAGCTGCAGATCCTGCACTCCATGGAGTGAAAGAAAGTGTCTGGTTCTGTCCCATAACCCCGAGTCCGGTGAGACAAAGTTGTGCTTGTTTTGTTCATGTGGATGGCAGTAAGCCCCACAAATAGTTAGGTTAACATTACTGTTTAGTTAGTCGCTCAGACGAGCAGGCATTTATTTTGTTTTTTCCTGAAGTTAAGGCTGTATCTTGCTTTGCTCATTTTGTGCCTGAAGTCAAGGTTTATTTATTTTCCTGGTTTTTTTTGTAAATAAATCAGTTTGCTGCACATTAAATGTCCCTGTCTTGACTGTTTGGGTCCTCACCACTGCTTCTACCTAGCTACGTTCCCTACAATACATACCACATTGGTGACATTGTGGTCAAGAATAGTGTAATTTCTCAAATGCACACACAATGGCTGAAGATTCACCTAGAATCACTGGGACGCTTTATAATTTCGTCCTCCACATTATGACTGTTGTCTATGTTACTGTCAGTGTGCGGTGACCGTCATCGGGGTCTCCAGTGTCTCTTCTGTTTGATTTGAACTCCTAGTTGTCAGTAACTCAGCATGACCCTGCGCTAAACCCTCTTCATCTCAGCAGGACATTGATCCTATATGAATTCCATCAGGTAAGGCAAAGTTTTTCTATAGGGTTTACTTTTCAGACTTTACATCCAAGCTCTACCAGCACTATAGTTAAGTGCTCAATATTTCTGCAATGAATTCACCGTGACCTGGTAATTCTAGATAAATGAAAATGTAAATTCAGCCGCCACATGCAGATGATTTGAATTACAAGCGATACTTTATATGAATAATTAACCATTATGAAAGACTAAACATTCTTCAAGCAAGTAGTAGGAACATTAGACTATACAAGTAGCAATATGAGTCCCGTCACAAATCAAAGTACAGAGGGTAACTAATAAAATCTGTGTGTGACTCATAAAATGTTGTTTGAAGTTCCTGATTATTTCGAGCTGTCAGATTTTTTTCAGATGTGGAAGGCATTAAGAGCTTTACACATTTAGCATTAGTTAGGATCTCATTTTGGGAGAACACATTAAAGAAGACTTATGCAGACAATGGAATCAAAATATAATAAGAAATGTCAACTCTTGAAAATGTCAGATTTGCTTTTCTTTACGTTTCCACTAAACGTATTATTATTTTTATTATTAATCTCTAAAAAGAGATTAGGATAAGTGGGGCAAGGCACGAATTAGGAATGTTTGGTCGGCATGTAATGCCCTGCATGGCATGTATGAGGCAGGGTGTTCTAATTTAAGGCATGGCATAATACTGAATATTGAGGGCATAGCAAGTCGTATATCAACTGTAACCCGTATCAGCTCTATGTGCCTTGTATATAGCACCACCCATGCTGAGCCTTTGTGCCCAGGATCACTTGCCAGCTCCAATTCACCACTCAATCATTATTACTACAGTTACTAGGACTGAGTAAGATAAGCTAGATATGGACATGCCATTCCATTACATTAAAACAAGTTAGACATGCCTGCTTCAAGTTGTGATACCGACACCATATTGAATCTGTAATAATTATTCAAAGCTGGAAACCAGTATGGCTGCTCATTCTGTTGTCACTTCAGCATAAATGTCTGCTGCAACAAAACAGATATGTCCACCCTTACCTCTTCTCAAATATGTCTCATGTCTCATGTAACCATTTCAATATAATATTGCAACACAGCAACAAAGTTAAAAAGGTTGAATAAAGACACAAGTCTCTCAGGCCCTACCTATGAACCTATACATTTTCTATCTGAAAATTCTAGTTCCCATAACATATCACAACATATTATTGTTTTGAAAAGTCTGTCATCTCATGACACACATATCAGAACTTTCCCTTTAACCCCTTCCCGCCGATGGCATTTTTTGATTTTCGTTTTTCGTTTTTGACTCCCCTCCTTCTAAACCCCATAACTTTTTATTTCTCCGCTCCCAGAGCCATATGAGGTCTTAATTTTTGCGGGACAAATTTTTCTTCATGATGCCACCATTAATTATTCTATATAATGTACTGGGAAGCAGGGAAAAAATTCAGAATGGGGTGGATTTGAAGAAAAAATGCATTTCTGCGACTTTCTTATGGGCTTTGGTTTTACGGCGTTCACTGTGCAGCCAAAATGACATGTCCCCTATATTCTGCGTTTCGGTACGGTTCCAGGGATACCAAATTTATATGGTTTTATTTACATTTTGACCCCTTAAAAAAAATCCAAAACTGTGTTAAAAATTTTTTTTTCTAAAAGTCGCCATATTCCAACGGCCGTAACTTTTTTATACGTAAGTGTACGGGGATGCATAGGGCGTCTTTTTTTGCAGGGCTGGGTGCACTTTTTAGTTCTACCATTTTCGGGAAATGTTATTGCTTTGATCACTTTTTATTCAAATTTTTATCAGAATCAAAACAGTGAAAAAACGTCAGTTTGGCACTTTTGACTATTTTTCCCGCTACGGCGTTTACCGAACAGGAAAAATATTTTTATAGATTTGTAGAGCGGGCGATTTCGGACGCGGGGATACCTAACATGTATATGTTTACAGTTTTTAACTACTTTTATATGTGTTCTAGGGAAAGGGGGGTGATTTGAACTTTTAATACTTTTTATATTTTTTTATATTTTTTTTTTACTTTTTTTATTTATTTTTTTTGCATTTATTAGACCCCCTAGGGTTGTTGAACCCCAGGGGGTCTGATGACTAATGCAATGCATTACAATGCTAATGCATTGCAATGCATTGCAAAAAATCATCCTCTCTTTTGCAGGCTGCATAGACCAGCCTGCAAAACAGAGAATTTGCAGACAAGCCTGGGAGCCTTGTACAGGCTCCCGGATGTCATGGCAACATGACGTCGGCCCTGGAGCATGCTCCAGGAGCCGGCGATCCCGGGGACCGATCGGAGGCCTTAGAGCCGGTTGTCTACTGCTTAAAGCAGTAGACACCTGGCGGCTATGGCGGCCGCCCGGCTCCCGGGCGGTCGCCATAGTTACAGACCCGACATGCGCCGTACTATTACGGCGCATGTCGGGAAGGGGTTAAGTAAATATATCTTAATTGCTAAATATTGATTGTTTGGTCATGTTTATTCAACAACTATTTCTTCCATCCCTCTACCGCCACCTTTTTCGTACACATTAGTTAAGTTCTCAATATGGAGATGCCGTACACCTCTGGAAATGACTTTTCTCCCATGGTAACCAAGGGATCAGACATATTGCTTATTGAAATCCATTCTTCTCAACACCTGGTTTAGTTACATATTACAAAGACATCCTTTTGTATTTTAATGTATTATTTATTCTTTTGTACTAACTTGATTACCAAGTCATCTGTATTGCCTAACAGCTGGTGCAGCAGGATGTAGGTGACAATACTTAGAGTTGGGTATAATGGCATACCTATTTACTTTGCTTGGGGCAAAGATTCGGACTGCTATCCAAACACTGTGGCTTTTGCCTTTCTGAGCACCCATCATCATTATGCCCCTTAGGTCGCTCTTCTCCCAGTTTTGCCCCTGAATATGTTTTTTTTATCACTGACGGGTAGTTACTCACATAAAGACTAAATCACTGTAGGAGTAAATAAAATATAACTTTTAATAATCTTTCTTAAAAATGGCCTCGATTTATTTAATGTTTTTTAAATATTTTCTTAAAAAAAAACTGTACTATGACCTCATTGATAAAGGGTAACCAATAATTATTAAGTCAATCCCTGTCTGGTACAGCCATTAACAGTTTCATTCCCTGATAGTGTGCCAGGAGCTAATCTGGTATGCCCCAGTACACCTATATATCCCTGGAACTCTAGATGAAATCAGGTGCGAGGAAATCTAGATACAAATCCCTAGTGGTTCCACATAGGCTGTGAGTAAGGCCAGAGGGAGGTCCTGGAGGCGAAAGCTCTGTGAGCAGTCTCTGTTACTGACAAATTAACCCCCGTATATGATAATGACAACAGGAGCTATATTGAAACGGAGGATATTCAATACAGTACAGTCTCATGTTCTCACAAGCCGTATTCCACTCAACTACACCTCACACAATGCCCTACTGATCTCAAGTATGCTCCAATTGCCTATGTTAACATTGTTGCCACTTAGGGTATAGTTACATTAGCCCTATTAGTCTCTATTCATGGGCTACGTATCCTAACTGGATAAATACAATATATGGTCCCTGATGTATCCACCACCTATTGTATAAGTTTCCCCTCACACTTCCCTCAACGCGTTTCGCTAGGGGTCTAGCCTAGCTCATCAGGAGGATGATAATGCAGGAGATGATAATATTTGCAGTTAAAACTGCATTTCCCGCGCCCTTGATGGTAGGACACAGTATCAATATGTGGCCGGCGAGCCAGACTGCCGTCTCTTTTTGAATATGTATTTTGTACTATCAAACACCAGTTTGTAGATGCAGAAGTGATGGTGACATGTACTATAATCACGTCAGCATTACCTATGTTTTAGAAGGTTTATGGCCACGTGAACTAGTGATGCAGTAAATCAATCAGACCAATTACTAAGTCCAGCAGTCCATCATAGTTAGTGTATGACATGTCCATCCATCCATACATGATCTTTAAAAAATAAAACGGATTCCATCTTTGAACAGAATTTTAAGAATAAATCCCTGGATAAAAAATCTAATTGCACATCATGATTGTACATCTAATAAAATGTAATCCCCAGCCCCGTAATACCCTACTGCTATAGTGTACCAGTAATCCTGAGCAATTATTTCTATATGATTCTAGAATGAGTCAAAACTGAATGTACGCAGTAACTGTGCTCTAGGCAACATGCAAGATACATCAGACTATGGCGTTTTATCATCATAATATTCCTAAAATAGCTTTAAAGCCAAAAGGGACTCCCAGGAGGTGATTAGCAGATGACCTACTATATAAGACACGAGAATAATATATCTCTGGGGGCTGGATATACTGCCGCTATACAATGAAACTACAGCTACAGTAAATGTCATTATATAGTGCTGTGGTATTGAGAAATAAAGAAGTGTACAAGCGTATCACATAATACTGTACGATCATTCAGTACGTTTATAACCAACTCATGTCAAAATGACAGCTTATAACAAACGCTGTAGAGAGAAATGACATGTTTAACCACAGGCTATACACTGCTTACGATCGGACACCATTTGCCAATAGAGTTGAAGAATACATGAAAGCTTTACATTGTTGTAACATTGATGCTGTGTCATTTAAAGAGAAACACTTAGAATAAAGAACTAAAAATGTTAATTGAATTAGTATCTGGCAGTCATGGCATGTAATGGAGGTGAAGTGAATCCACAAGATCTTCAATCCTTCGAAACACATGTTCAGGACTCATAAAATACTTTAATACGACAGGGAAGTATTGATTGATAGAATTAGGGAGACGGTCTGGATCACCTATAGTAAAAACTCCATGAGGCAGCGCCCACAGACTCCAAGGACATACCCAGTGGTGTAACTATTTCTGGGGCTTAGTGGCTGCTACGGGGTCCATGACCTTAGGGAGCCTGGTGGGCCCCTTCTGGTTTTTTTTTTTTTTTAAGCAGGTCATTAACTGCTGGATTAACACCAGCAAGTAAAGTGCCCTATTTACTTACCAATCTTTGTTCCTGCTCACAGTCGCTTCCACTTTCCCTTCTGCCCTCCTTGTGACCCCATCTGTCCCATTTTACCTCTTTGACGCTGAACAGTGTGAGGAGGTCGCTGACAGCTTCTTAATATAGGACACATGGTTCCACCTGGAGGAAAGAAAGGGAAGCGAAGTTAGTCATAAGTAGTACCAGTAAGTGAGGTCACCGGCCCATGGAAAAAGGATTTGTTTGGTGAATCCCACGAGATTCATCTCGCAAGGTTCACCTGTTCCGTTCAGAGCGCATTCGTCGAAACTGAAGCTGCTATTATACTCTGGGCGTCTCTTCAGACCCACAAGTATTATGGTCGAAGGCCCAGGGAAGTTGAGTGAAAATAAAAAAAAAACAGTGTTACTTACCTCTCCTGGACTTTGGCGGCACTCTGTTCTATCTTTGGGCCTCTTTTGTGATGTCACAGATGTCACATGAGTCAGGCCAATGTAACGACACATAATGATGCTGGTGTAAACCACATCTGTGACGTCTTTTAAGAGGAGTTTTGCCAAAGCCCAGGAGTGGTGAGTAACACTGGTTTTTGTGTTTGTCACCTCTCCTGGCCTCTGATATCTATACTCTGGGATTGTAAAAGATCCCAGAGTATAATAATAGTTTGTGGGTGGTACACCCCAAAAATATTTGGGTTCTATCAAATGCAAATTTTTTGCAATATCTGTAACGAACACCGTATAGGCTTGCAGCAATGTCTCTTGGCTCTAGACCAGCCATTGCCTATATGGGACCACTCTAAGAAGTAGTGACCTTGTGATCTCACTGTACCAAAGAATGGCCAGAGAGGCCACACAGACCACGTCCTTAGTTTTGGCCTAAAATAAAACTTGTCAGGTCACACAATAGACCCTCAATCCGCTAATTGTCACAGCCACAGTCATCCATAGGCTTGTCCAGTATTACAAATGAAGACCATTGAGCCACAATACAAGATGAATTCCAAGGACAAGAGTAACAGTGTTGATATTATAACTAGAGATGAGCGAACACTGTTCTATCGAACTCATGTTCGATCGG
This sequence comes from Leptodactylus fuscus, assembly GCF_031893055.1. Taxonomy (NCBI): domain Eukaryota; kingdom Metazoa; phylum Chordata; class Amphibia; order Anura; family Leptodactylidae; genus Leptodactylus; species Leptodactylus fuscus. The sequence continues at coordinate 177,010,376 of NC_134267.1, read as the reverse complement.
ATATTAGGCTGTTCGGCATGTTCGAATCGAATCGAACACCGCGTGGTAAAGTGTGCCATTACTCGATTCCCCTCCCACTTTCCCTGGCGCCTTTTTTGCTCCAATAACAGCGCAGGGTAGGTGGGACAGGAACTACGACACCGGTGACGTTGAAAAAAGTAGGCAAAACCCATTGGCTGCCGAAAACATGTGACCTCTAATTTAAAAGAACAGCGACGCCCAGCTTCGCGTCACTCTGAGCTTGCAATTCACCGGGGACGGAGGTTTCCGTCCAGCTAGCTAGGGGTTAGATTCTGGGTAGGCAGGGACAGGCTAGGATAGGAAGGAGAAGACAACCAACAGCTCTTATAAGAGCTAAATTCCAGGGAGAAGCTTGTCAGTGTAACGTGGCACTGACGGGCTCAATCGCCACAACCCAGCTTTCCCAGGATCCTGAATGGAATACACTGACAGTGTATTCCCGTATACCCCATATATACACCCCAAATCCCCGTTCCAACGGTGTGCCCCCCCCACCTTCACCCCAGAAATACCCTGCAAGTCCCCTAGCAATAGAATTGGGGCTATATACACCCACTATTTTTGCTACTGCCATATAGTGCCATTGTCTGACTGGGAATTCAAAGAATATATTGGGGTTACGTGCACCCACAATTTTTGCTACTGGTATATAGTGCCATTGTCTGACTGGGAATTCAAAGAATATATTGGGGTTACAAATACCCTCATTTCTTGCTACTGCCATATAGTGCCAGTTTCTGACTGGTAATTCAAAGAATATATTGGGGTTATAAATACCCTCATTTCTTGCTACTGCCATATAGTGCCATTGTCTGACTGGGAATTCAAAGAATATATTGGGGTTACAAATACCCTCATTTCTTGCTACTGGTATATAGTGCCATTGTCTGACTGGGAATTCAAAGAATATATTGGGGTTATAAATACCCTCATTTCTTGCTACTGGTATATAGTGCCATTGTCTGACTGGGAATTCAAAGAATATATTGGGGTTACAAATACCCTCATTTCTTGCTACTGCCATATAGTGCCAGTTTCTGACTGGTAATTCAAAGAATATATTGGGGTTACGTGCACCCACAATTTTTGCTACTGGTATATAGTGCCATTGTCTGACTGGGAATTCAAAGAATATATTGGGGTTACAAATACCCTCATTTCTTGCTACTGGTATATAGTGCCATTGTCTGACTGGGAATTCAAAGAATATATTGGGGTTACGTGCACCCACAATTTTTGCTACTGGTATATAGTGCCATTGTCTGACTGGGAATTCAAAGAATATATTGGGGTTACAAATACCCTCATTTCTTGCTACTGGTATATAGTGCCATTGTCTGATTGGGAATTCAAAGAATATATTGGGGTTATAAATACCCTCATTTCTTGCTACTGGTATATAGTGCCATTGTCTGACTGGGAATTCAAAGAATATATTGGGGTTACAAATACCCTCATTTCTTGCTACTGCCATATAGTGCCAGTTTCTGACTGGTAATTCAAAGAATATATTGGGGTTACGTGCACCCACAATTTTTGCTACTGGTATATAGTGTCATTGTCTGACTGGGAATTCAAAGAATATATTGGGGTTACAAATACCCTCATTTCTTGCTACTGCCATATAGTGCCAGTTTCTGACTGGTAATTCAAAGAATATATTGGGGTTATAAATACCCTCATTTCTTGCTACTGCCATATAGTGCCAGTTTCTGACTGGGAATTCAAAGAATATATTGGGGTTATAAATACCCTCATTTCTTGCTACTGGTATATAGTGCCATTGTCTGACTGGGAATTCAAAGAATATATTGGGGTTATAAATACCCTCATTTCTTGCTACTGGTATATAGTGCCATTGTCTGACTGGGAATTCAAAGAATATATTGGGGTTACAAATACCCTCATTTCTTGCTACTGGTATATAGTGCCATTGTCTGACTGGGAATTCAAAGAACATATTGGGGTTACAAATACCCTCATTTCTTGCTACTGCCATATAGTGCCAGTTTCTGACTGGTAATTCAAAGAATATATTGGGGTTATAAATACCCTCATTTCTTGCTACTGCCATATAGTGCCATTGTCTGACTGGGAATTCAAAGAATATATTGGGGTTACAAATACCCTCATTTCTTGCTACTGGTATATAGTGCCATTGTCTGACTGGGAATTCAAAGAATATATTGGGGTTACAAATACCCTCATTTCTTGCTACTGCCATATAGTGCCAGTTTCTGACTGGTAATTCAAAGAATATATTGGGGTTACAAATACCCTCATTTCTTGCTACTGCCATATAGTGCCAGTTTCTGACTGGTAATTCAAAGAATATATTGGGGTTATAAATACCCTCATTTCTTGCTACTGCCATATAGTGCCATTGTCTGACTGGGAATTCAAAGAATATATTGGGGTTACAAATACCCTAATTTCTTGCTACTGGTATATAGTGCCATTGTCTGACTGGGAATTCAAAGAATATATTGGGGTTATAAATACCCTCATTTCTTGCTACTGGTATATAGTGCCATTGTCTGACTGGGAATTCAAAGAATATATTGGGGTTACAAATACCCTCATTTCTTGCTACTGCCATATAGTGCCAGTTTCTGACTGGTAATTCAAAGAATATATTGGGGTTACGTGCACCCACAATTTTTGCTGCTGGTATATAGTGCCATTGTCTGACTGGGAATTCAAAGAATATATTGGGGTTACAAATACCCTCATTTCTTGCTACTGCCATATAGTGCCAGTTTCTGACTGGTAATTCAAAGAATATATTGGGGTTATAAATACCCTCATTTCTTGCTACTGCCATATAGTGCCATTGTCTGACTGGGAATTCAAAGAATATATTGGGGTTACAAATACCCTCATTTCTTGCTACTGGTATATAGTGCCATTGTCTGACTGGGAATTCAAAGAATATATTGGGGTTATAAATACCCTCATTTCTTGCTACTGGTATATAGTGCCATTGTCTGACTGGGAATTCAAAGAATATATTGGGGTTACAAATACCCTCATTTCTTGCTACTGCCATATAGTGCCAGTTTCTGACTGGTAATTCAAAGAATATATTGGGGTTACGTGCACCCACAATTTTTGCTACTGGTATATAGTGCCATTGTCTGACTGGGAATTCAAAGAATATATTGGGGTTACAAATACCCTCATTTCTTGCTACTGCCATATAGTGCCAGTTTCTGACTGGTAATTCAAAGAATATATTGGGGTTATAAATACCCTCATTTCTTGCTACTGCCATATAGTGCCAGTTTCTGACTGGGAATTCAAAGAATATATTGGGGTTATAAATACCCTCATTTCTTGCTACTGGTATATAGTGCCATTGTCTGACTGGGAATTCAAAGAATATATTGGGGTTACAAATACCCTCATTTCTTTCTACTGGTATATAGTGCCATTGTCTGACTGGGAATTCAAAGAATATTTTGGGGTTACAAATACCCTCATTTCTTGCTACTGCCATATAGTGCCAGTTTCTGACTGGTAATTCAAAGAATATATTGGGGTTACGTGCACCCACAATTTTTGCTACTGGTATATAGTGCCATTGTCTGACTGGGAATTCAAAGAATATATTGGGGTTACAAATACCCCCATTTCTTGCTACTGCCATATAGTGCCAGTTTCTGACTGGTAATTCAAAGAATATATTGGGGTTACGTGCACCCACAATTTTTGCTTCTGGTATATAGTGCCAATTTCCAACTGGGAATTCAAAATGCGCGAGGCTCCCGGAAAGGGACGTGGACGAGGCCGTGGGCGAGGTCGGGGGAATGGTTCTGGGGAGCAAGGTAGCAGTGAAGCCACAGGGCGTCCCGTGCCTACTCCTGTGGGGCAGCAAGCATTGCGCCACTCCACAGTGCCAGGGTTGCTTGCCACATTAACTAAACTGCAGGGTACAAACCTTAGTAGGCCCGAGAACCAGGAACAGGTCTTGCAATGGCTGTCAGAGAACGCTTACAGCACATTGTCCAGCAGCCAGTCAGACTCTGCCTCCTCTCCTCCTATTACCCAACAGTCTTGTCCTCCTTCCTCCCAAAATTCCCAAGCTTCACAGAACAATAACCCCAACTGTCCCTGCTCCCCAGAGCTGTTCTCCGCTCCTTTCATTGTCCCTCAACCTGCCCCTCCACGTCACGATTCCACGAACCTAACAGAGGAGCATCTGTGTCCAGATGCTCAAACACTAGAGTCTCCTCCATCTCCGTTCGTTTTGGTGGTGGATGACCAGCAACCCACCCTCATCGACGATGATGTGACGCAGTTGCCGTCAGGGCATCCAGTTGACCGGCGCATTGTGCGGGAGGAGGAGATGAGACAGGAGTTGGAAGAGGAAGTGGTGGATGATGAGGACACTGACCCGACCTGGACAGGGGGGATGTCAAGCGGGGAAAGTAGTGTGGATGTTGAGGCAGGTGCAGCACCAAAAAGGGTAGCTAGAGGCAGAGGCAGAGGTCAGCAGCTTAGGCGAAGCCAGGCCACACCCGGAATCTCCCAAGATGTTCCAGTTCGTACCCAGCCCCGAAAAACTCCCACCTCGAGGGCACGTTTCTCGAAGGTGTGGAGTTTTTTCAAGGAATGCGCCGAGGACAGATATAGTGTTGTCTGCACAATTTGCCTCTCGAAATTGATTAGGGGCTCTGAGAAGAGCAACCTGTCCACCACTTCAATGCGCCGTCATTTGGAATCCAAGCACTGGAATCAGTGGCAGGCAGCAACGGCAGGACAAAGGCCGCCTGCCGTTCACGCCACTGCCACTGCCTCTGCCTCTGCCACTGCCACTGCTGACTGTGCTGGCGATGCACTCCAGAGGACGAGCCAGGACACCACTTCATCTGCCTCCGCCACTTTGTTGACTTCTTCCTCATCCTCCCCTGTTCCTGTCTTATCTCCTTCTCCTGCACCATCAAAGGCACCATCAGGCGCTTCTTTACAACAACCCACCATCTCTCAGACATTGGAGCGGCGGCAGAAATACACTGCTAACCACCCACACGCGCAAGCCTTGAACGCCAACATCGCTAAACTGCTGGCCCAGGAGATGTTGGCGTTCCGGCTTGTTGAAACTCCCGCCTTCCTGGACCTGATGGCAACTGCGGCACCTCGCTATGCCGTCCCTAGCCGTCACTACTTCTCCCGGTGTGCCGTCCCCGCCTTGCACCAGCACGTGTCACTCAACATCAGGCGGGCCCTTACTTCCGCGCTTTGCACAAAGGTCCACTTGACCACCGACGCGTGGACAAGTGCATGCGGACAGGGACGCTACATTTCACTGACGGCACACTGGGTGAATGTAGTTGAGGCTGGGACTGCTTCCCAAACTGGCCCGGTGTACCTCGTCTCCCCGCCTAACATTCCTGGCAGGGACACGAGAAGAACACCCCCCTCCTCCTCCTCCTCCACCGCCTCCTCCTCCGCCACCGCCTCCTCCTCCGCCACCGCCTCCTCCTCCGCTGTTAGATTGACCCCAGCTACGAGTTGGAAACGTTGCAGCACTGGCGTTGGTAGACGTCAGCAGGCTGTGCTGAAGCTGATCAGCTTGGGGGACAGACAGCACACTGCCTCCGAGGTGAGGGATGCCCTCCTCGATGAGACGGCAATATGGTTTGAGCCGCTGCACCTGGGCCCAGGCATGGTCGTTTGTGATAACGGCCGGAACCTGGTAGCAGCTCTGGAGCTTGCCGGACTCCAACATGTTCCATGCCTGGCCCACGTCTTCAACCTAGTGGTGCAACGTTTCCTAAAGAGCTACCCCAATGTTCCAGAGCTACTGGTGAAAGTGCGGCGCATGTGTGCCCACTTTCGCTAGTCGACAGTAGCCGATGCTAGCTTAAAATCTCTCCAGCAACGCCTGCATGTGCCACAACACCGGCTTTTGTGCGACGTCCCCACAGGCTGGAACTCAACGTTTCAGATGTTGAATAGAGTGGTTGAGCAGCAGAGACCTTTGATGGAATACCAGCTACAAAACCCTAGGGTGCCACAAAGTCAGCTGCCTCAGTTTCACATCCATGAGTGGCCATGGATGAGAGACCTTTGTGACATCCTACGGGTCTTTGAGGATTTCACAAGGAGGGTGAGCTCTGAGGATGCGATGGTGAGCCTTACAATCCCGCTCTTGTGTGTTCTGAGAGAATCCCTGATTGACATCAGGGATAACTCAGATCACACAGAGGAGTCAGGGATAGCATCCGATCCGTCACAGCTGGAGAGTAGGTCCACACATCTGTCCGCTTCATCGCGTTTAATGGAGGAGGAGGAGGAGGAGGAGGAGGAGGAAGAAGAGTTGTCCGATGATGTGATGGTGATACAGGAGGCTTCCGGGCAACTTCGAATCGTCCCATTGTTGCAGCGCGGATGGGTAGACATGGAGGATGAGGAGGAAATGGAGATTGAACTTTCCGGTGGGGCCAGAGGAGTCATGCCAACTAACACTGTGGCAGACATGGCTGAGTTCATGTTGGGGTGCTTTACAACCGACAAGCGTATTGTCAAAATCATGGAGGACAACCAGTACTGGATCTTTGCTATCCTTGACCCCCGGTATAAAAACAACATCTCGTCTTTTATTCCGGTAGAGGGGAGGGCCAATCGCATCAATGCTTGCCACAGGCAATTGGTGCAGAATATGATGGAGATGTTTCCAGCATGTGACGTTGGCGGCAGGGAGGGCAGTTCCTCCAGTAGGCAACCAAGTTCTCACCGGTCCACACAAACGAGGGGCACACTGTCTAAGGTCTGGGACACCTTGATGGCACCCCCTCGCCAAAGTGCCGCCACGGAGGGTCCTAGTGTCACCAGGCGTGAGAAGTATAGGCGCATGTTGCGGGAATACCTTTCCGACCACAGCCCTGTCCTCTCCGACCCCTCTGCGCCCTACACGTATTGGGTGTCGAAGTTGGACCTGTGGCTTGAACTTGCCCTATATGCCTTGGAGGTGCTGTCCTGTCCTGCCGCCCGCGTCCTATCTGAGAGGGTGTTCAGTGCAGCCGGTGGCATCATCACTGACAAGCGCACCCGTCTGTCAGCTGAGAGTGCCGACCGGCTCACTTTGATAAAAATGAACCACCACTGGATAGAGCCTTCATTTTTGTGCCCACCTGTGTAAAGCACCCCAACATGAAACTCCATGTCTGTACTCAACCTCTCCAATTCCTCCGCATCCTCATACTCATCCACCATAAGCGTTGCACAATTCTGCTAATACTAGGCTCCCTCCACCCTGATTTCCCCCAACTCTGCTGGTTAGAGGCTCCCTCCACCCTGCTTTCCCACAACTCTGCTGGTTAGAGGCTCCCTCCACCCTGCTTTCCCACAACTCTGCTGGTTAGAGGCTCCCTCCACCCTGCTTTCCCACAACTCTGCTGGTTAGAGGCTCCCTCCACCCTGATTTCGACCAACTCTGCTGGTTAGAGGCTCCCTCCACCCTGCTTTCCCACAACTCTGCTGGTTAGAGGCTCCCTCCACCCTGATTTCCACCAACTCTGCTGGTTAGAGGCTCCCTCCACCATGAATTGGTCCAAACTGGGCTGTTTAGAGGCTCCCTCCACCATGAATTGGTCCAAACTGGGGTTTTTAGAGGCTCCCTCCACCATGAATTGGTCCAAACTGGGCTGTTTAGAGGCTCCCTCCACCATGAATTGGTCCAAACTGGGGTTTTTAGAGGCTCCCTCCACCATGAATTGGTCCAAACTGGGGTTTTTAGAGGCTCCCTCCACCATGAATTGGTCCAAACTGGGCTGGTTAGAGGCTCCCTCCACCATGAATTTGCCCAAACTGGGCTGGTTAGAGGCTCCCTCCACCATGAATTTGCCCAAACTGGGCTGTTTAGAGGCTCCCTCCACCATGAATTTGCCCAAACTGGGCTGTTTAGAGGCTCCCTCCACCATGAATTGGTCCAAACTGGGGTTTTTAGAGGCTCCCTCCACCATGAATTGGTCCAAACTGGGGGTTTTTAGAGGCTCCCTCCACCATGAATTTGCCCAAACTGGGCTGTTTAGAGGCTCCCTCCATCATGAATTGGTCCAAACTGGGCTGGTTAGAGGCTCCCTCCACCATGAATTGGTCCAAACTGGGTTTTTTAGAGGCTCCCTCCACCATGAATTGGTCCAAACTGGGCTGGTTAGAGGCTCCCTCCACCATGAATTGGTCCAAACTGGGCTGTTTAGAGGCTCCCTCCACCATGAATTGGTCCAAACTGGGCTGGTTAGAGGCTCCCTCCACCATGAATTTGCCCAAACTGGGCTGGTTAGAGGCTCCCTCCACCATGAATTTGCCCAAACTGGGCTGTTTAGAGGCTCCCTCCACCATGAATTTGCCCAAACTGGGCTGTTTAGAGGCTCCCTCCACCATGAATTGGTCCAAATTGGGGTTTTTAGAGGCTCCCTCCACCATGAATTGGTCCAAACTGGGGTTTTTAGAGGCTCCCTCCACCATGAATTTGCCCAAACTGGGCTGTTTAGAGGCTCCCTCCATCATGAATTGGTCCAAACTGGGCTGGTTAGAGGCTCCCTCCACCATGAATTGGTCCAAACTGGGTTTTCTAGAGGCTCCCTCCACCATGAATTGGTCCAAACTGGGCTGGTTAGAGGCTCCCTCCACCATGAATTGGTCCAAACTGGGCTGGTTAGAGGCTCCCTCCACCATGAATTGGTCCAAACTGGGCTGGTTAGAGGCTCCCTCCACCATGAATTTGCCCAAACTGGGCTGGTTAGAGGCTCCCTCCACCATGAATTTGCCCAAACTGGGCTGTTTAGAGGCTCCCTCCATCATGAATTGGTCCAAACTGGGGTTTTAGAGGCTCCCTCCACCATGAATTGGTCCAAAATGGGTTTTTTAGAGACTCCCTCCACCATGAATTTGCCCAAACTGGGCTGGTTAGAGGCTCCCTACACCATTAATTGGTCCAAACTGGGCTGGTTAGAGGCTCCCTCCACCATGAATTTGCCCAAACTGGGCTGTTTAGAGGCTCCCTCCATCATGAATTGGTCCAAACTGGGCTGGTTAGAGGCTCCCTCCACCATGAATTGGTCCAAACTGGGTTTTTTAGAGGCTCCCTCCACCATGAATTGGTCCAAACTGGGCTGGTTAGAGGCTCCCTCCACCATGAATTGGTCCAAACTGGGGTTTTTAGAGGCTCCCTCCACCATGAATTGGTCCAAACTGGGGTTTTTAGAGGCTCCCTCCACCATGAATTTGCCCAAACTCTGCTGGTTAGAGGCTCAATCCACCCTGATTTTCAAAACAAATGTTGGTGCCAACCTCAACTTACTACACGGGCCAAATTCACTGCTGGTGACAAGCTCTCCTCACTGCAAGTGCCAAATACACATGTTTCAAGGTGTTTTCCTACTGTCAGAGAGGTGGTATTGAGTGTGTAAAGTGTTAGGCTGTGATGTTGGGGTAATAGAGGGTCTTTGGTGTGTTAGATGCCCCCAGACATGCTTCCCCTGCTGTCCCAGTGTCATTCCAGAGGTGTTGGCATCATTTCCTGGGGTGTCATAGTGGACTTGGTGACCCTCCAGACACGGATTTGGGTTTCCCCCTTAACGAGTATCTGTTCCCCATAGACTATAATGGGGTTCGAAACCCGTTCGAACACACGAACATTGAGCGGCTGTTCGAATCGAATTTCGAACCTCGAACATTTTAGTGTTCGCTCATCTCTAATTATAACATAAAAAAATTCAGGACCATTTTTTCATTTTAGTATTCTTGCTTTTCCATCGTATCTGGTAGCAAGCTGTTCTGACCTGTTCAATCCGTGTCTGATGAAGGTCAATGTCAAGACTGAAACATTACTTTTATTTGGATAGCTACTTTTGATATAAAAATTATACCTATTCAGTGCCAAGTTCTTTTCTATGAGTGAAGATGTGCTGGTACCCTATTCAGGCATCACGACTAGAGATGAGCGAACAGTGTTCTATCGAACACATGTTCGATCGGATATCAGGGTGTTCGCCATGTTCGAATCGAATCGAACACCACGTGGTAAAGTGCGCCAAAATTCGATTCCCCTCCCACCTTCCCTGGCGCCTTTTTTGCACCAATAACAGCGCAGGGGAGGTGGGACAGGAACTACGACACTGGGGGCATTGAAAAAAATTGGAAAAAGTCATTGGCTGCCGAAATCAGGTGACCTCCATTTTAGACGAATAGTGGATTTCAAATCCGGGTCATATGAGAATGTGAACTTTGTGACTATGAGACAGGGATAGCTGTACAGGCAGGGATAGCTAGGGATAACCTTTATTTAGGGGGGAATGTTATTAAAAATAACTTTTTGGGGCTCTATCGGGTGTGTAATTGTGATTTTTGTGAGATAAACTTTTTCCCATAGGGATGCATTGGCCAGCGCTGATTGGCCGAATTCCGTACTCTGGCCAATCAGTGCTGGCCAATGCATTCTATTAGCTTGATGAAGCAGAGTGTGCACAAGGGTTCAAGCGCACCCTCGGCTCTGATGTAGCAGAGCCGAGGCTGCACAAGGGTTCAAGCGCACCCTCGGCTCTGATGTAGGAGAGCCGAGGGTGCACTTGAACCCTTGTGCACCCTCAGCTCTGCTACATCAGAGCCGAGGGTGCGCTTGAACCCTTGTGCACACTCTGCTTCATCAAGCTAATAGAATGCATTGGCCAGCGCTGATTGGCCAATGTATTCTATTAGCCTGATGAAGTAGAGCTGAATGTGTGTGCTAAGCACACACATTCAGCTCTACTTCATCGGGCTAATAGAATGCATTGGCCAGCGCTGATTGGCCAGAGTACGGAACTCGACCAATCAGCGCTGGCTCTGCTGGAGGAGGCGGAGTCTAAGATCGCTCCACACCAGTCTCCATTCAGGTCCGACCTTAGACTCCGCCTCCTCCGGCAGAGCCAGCGCTGATTGGCCGAAGGCTGGCCAATGCATTCCTATGCGAATGCAGAGACTTAGCAGTGCTGAGTCAGTTTTGCTCAACTACACATCTGATGCACACTCGGCACTGCTACATCAGATGTAGCAATCTGATGTAGCAGAGCCGAGGGTGCACTAGAACCCCTGTGCAAACTCAGTTCACGCTAATAGAATGCATTGGCCAGCGCTGATTGGCCAATGCATTCTATTAGCCCGATGAAGTAGAGCTGAATGTGTGTGCTAAGCACACACATTCAGCACTGCTTCATCACGCCAATACAATGCATTAGCCAGTGCTGATTGGCCAGAGTACGGAATTCGGCCAATCAGCGCTGGCTCTGCTGGAGGAGGCGGAGTCTAAGGTCGGACCTGAATGGAGACTGGTGTGGAGCGATCTTAGACTCCGCCTCCTCCAGCAGAGCCAGCGCTGATTGGCCGAATTCCGTACTCTGGCCAATCAGCACTGGCTAATGCATTGTATTGGCTTGATGAAGCAGTGCTGAATGTGTGTGCTTAGCACACACATTCAGCTCTACTTCATCGGGCTAATAGAATGCATTGGCCAATCAGCGCTGGCCAATGCATTCTATTAGCGTGAACTGAGTTTGCACAGGGGTTCTAGTGCACCCTCGGCTCTGCTACATCAGATTGCTACATCTGATGTAGCAGTGCCGAGTGTGCATCAGATGTGTAGTTGAGCAAAACTGACTCAGCACTGCTAAGTCTGCATTCGCATAGGAATGCATTGGCCAGCCTTCGGCCAATCAGCGCTGGCTCTGCCGGAGGAGGCGGAGTCTAAGGTCGGACCTGAATGGAGACTGGTGTGGAGCTATCTTAGACTCCGCCTCCTCCAGCAGAGCCAGCGCTGATTGGTCGAGTTCCGTACTCTGGCCAATCAGCACTGGCCAATGCATTTCTATGGGGAAAAGTTAGCTTGCGAAAATCGCAAACTGACAGGGATTTCCATGAAATAAAGTGACTTTTATGCCCCCAGACATGCTTCCCCTGCTGTCCCAGTGTCATTCCAGGGTGTTGGTATCATTTCCTGGGGTGTCATAGTGGACTTGGTGACCCTCCAGACACGAATTTGGGTTTCCCCCTTAACGAGTTTATGTTCCCCATAGACTATAATGGGGTTCGAAACCCATTCGAACACTCGAACAGTGAGCGGCTGTTCGAATCGAATTTCGAACCTCGAACATTTTAGTGTTCGCTCATCTCTAATCACGACTAAATTGGAGTGCCATACATCTTTGTTTTGTTTAACCATCTAACATACACATCCAAGCCAAAATCTTGAGAGCTAGCAATGCAAAATTGTCCTTATGGGTCTATAAATTTTACTGATGGGTGCTGAGAAAAATCACGTATAAAAAAATCATGTAATTTTTAGATTAAAAATAGTGTTTTAATACACCCAGATACACAGTTCCACAAAAACTATTGAAGAAATAGCAGAAAATATACCTTAACATGAAATCTGACCTTTCTACAAAGAGATCCACTGGGGCCAATGACTAGATATAGCGGAACCATCAAACAACACTCTTATTAACAATGAATTCCTTAACTTTTTACTGTGCAGTATTCTTGCATTTACTCGAACAATATGCAAGGAACGTTACCTTGAAAGAAAAATATATCAAATGTTAATGGCTTATTTCCAATCCTTCTGTAATGCTGAATATACCCCTCCATGATGTGCCGTATAAGACATAATGCCGGCACTGAGCGGGCACAGTCAGGAACTAATTAAGTTCATTGCCGGCTCTTATCTATATTTATGTGTCATGGTCTCTTTCATTCTGCTTATGGTGACTTAGGGCTAATTTTTGTTGTAATAGGCAGCAGATCCATTGAAAGAACTAAAATGTGATGTTATCTCTATTTGGTCACAATATCCCCTGCATTACCTCGCAGTATTAATAAGTTCAATGGGTTTATGCCGGCAAAATTTTCTTTGATGTCTGGTTTTTCATGTAAGATGCTTATATTTATAGTAATTTCAATATTTTTATGTGGCTCTCTATTATGTATTATTCATGGTTGACTGTTAATATATTATTGCCTAGTCTACTTTTATGCTTATGTATGTTTATTCATCTTTTTTTTACATTTCTATTAGTAAATTCATTCATTTATGGTAAAATTAGAATCAGGCCCCTTAAAGCACCATAACATGTCGTATTTCTTCTACTGGTGCGTAGGGTCCTCAAAACAAGGCTTCTGTCTGTTGTATGCATTGCTGGTTCAGTCTGTCAGATCAATTATGGGCCACAGTTATAAGACTTGTCTTGGACAATATGGAGTTCAAAGTTGGACAAGTACATGTGCGGGGCTGACCTTAGAGGTCCTGCTTAGTTACTCTCTTCCTCCACAGGGCTCTTAGGATATTGGTTTACATTGCCATTCCATGGCAACAAATTATGAGACACCTCGGTATCCTTCTGTCGTGTTTTGGGACCTATGGGTGAACATTGTGGGTGAACAATGAATTTAATATATACAGATATAGCAAAGTTTAACTTAACTTTCAGTTACCGTATCTTTCAATGCACATAAGACAACAAAAGCAAATGAACAGCCACTGAAAGAGTTAATGCCACAGTGTTGTTTATGTGTTAGGTGACAAGTTCAACACTTGCTACAACTGTACCAATAAGGGCTCTTGAACACCCCTCTTGAAAAGTCCCTACACAAAACTGTTTGAGTTGGGGTCCTTCACAGTTCCCAATCTACAGATAATTGTAATCGGTACCATTACTTATCATGATATATCTTACTTCTTTGTAGTACATGCTGTTATGAAATCAGTATGGCTATTCATTTGAGACACAGCATTGCCATTCTAGGTGTATTATACTAAAGATCTTTCAATCAAGCGAAGTTGGATCAGAGAAGATTCGCCCAGTGGTCTTTTTTCTGTATGCTACAAAGTTCTTTGTAATGAAGGAGCTTGTTAGTATTTTATTTTGTCTGTGGTTTTGGGTACAAGAACCTTATGACAGTTTGCCTTTAACAAGCAATACTTATCTATACATACAAGTTTTAGGAGTCTCTTCTGACCCGTGCAGAGTCCAGCAGCGAATCGGAGTTAGCTCTGCCAGGAGGACTCTTGGATGGACGGTTGGATCATGGTGTTATGAGGTTGGGAATCAGTGGCATAACATCCTCCCTAGTAGCCACAGTGCCTGTTTTAGAGGAACCTGCTCTGTCAGTCCCAATGTCCCTGGGTGAGCACCACTGACCACTTTATTTGTGTACTCATAATGCAGATACAATAACATTTTGTGGTGGAGGATGTAGCCACGAAGTGCATGGTATGTGAAGCAGAATCAAGAAGGATAGAGGAGTTGGTGGGAAGTAAAACAGCTGTAAGGAAGGCAAAGAGAAACAGAGAAAGGTTGTGTGATTTAGGAAAGCAACACAGAAGACAGAGGAGACAGGGCCTCATCTGGAATAGTTTCTAGTAGTCCCATTAGCAGCAGGTTCATCCTCTGTCCATACAATTCAGGGGCACCAGACTGTGAGGGGCACCATCCACAATGGGTGCATGAAGGAAACAGCAATACTTGGAGCATTAAGGAACATCATTATTGTGTGAGTTGATAGAGCAGCACTACTAATGTGTGGGGAGCAGTATTACAAGGTTGGGGGGCATTTTTTACAGTGTGGGCTAAGAGAACACTCTTTCATCCACTTTTGTGTAAAATCTCTGCCGACCATTGTAGTTTTGCATTAACCCCACCTGCCACCAATGTGACTATGATGGTTTACTGATTCCACCTGCTTAGGTTGGCATCCTACTATAAGAGACCACTTTTACATTTTTGTCCACATCACTTGGAAAAAATGAGAGAGCCCACGTGTTGCAACTGTAATTTGGAGCATTATTTAAATTGTTTTTTTATTCATTTTGCATGTTTATAGTAATATGTACTTTAGCTGGTTTCTGTGTTACCATTGCTGCCTTCCCATAAATCTCTGAATCAATGCTGCAGCTGCCATTCAATTGCCTCTTAAGAAGATTATTTACCAGCAGAATTCTCTAGTAGCTGAAATTACCTAAGTGCAGAATTGATATAAGTATGAGCAAGTTTAAATACTTAAGAATCATTGAGATTTCAGCATGTCTAATTTGTATAGTGACCTAAATTTCTAAATGAATGCCGGAGAGACTGAAAAGCCCCGTGGCTGAAGGAAAAATCTGCTTGATGCAGGAATGAGGCTTAACAAACTTGGGAGTATTTGTGTAAAAAAAAAAAAAAATAGCTGTAAAGCAGAGATCGCTCCTTCAAAACATGTGTCAGTAGATACAACGCTGTAGGACTACTCTAATAGTCTCATTGATGGTTACAGTTTAATATACTGGAAGGCGGTCACATTGTGATGATGTTATACGTATACTGTAGGTACAAATAGTCACGATCATGTTCTTTCTTTACAAATGTTTTCCCATTTATCAGATATGTCAGAGGGCCAATACGTGAATCAGTGGGGTAAACCAGAATGGGGTTTACCATTAGACTCTTTCTTTATTTTTTGCTGCCTTATTTTTGTTATCAGGGAAAGAAAAATACATCACAAGAATGGGAAAAAAAACCTTTACTGCTTAATAATGGCTTTGATAGATGTGTGTAATAAAAAAAAATGCAGGTCACCATCTTTAACTTGTATCACTGTCCTCTTCAAGTGTAATGTACCAGACCCATAACCAGGGTTGTGGTATCAAAATGTACCACACACTGTCACTATGAGGAGGTACCATAGAGAAGGCCCATCACAGCCATATAACATAAGTAGAAAGTCCATGGCACGCCAGTGTAAATGCCAAGTGTTTATTGTAACATAGCATTAATATCATCCAGGCAGAGTCTTAGCTACGGTTTCAGAACAGGGGGGCAAATACTACCAAGTGACCCCCCCACCCAGGTATACCGATATTATCACTGTACAGTGACCGTATAGTGATAAATACAGTCACTGCAAACAATTTAGGTAAATACAGCACAGGAAACATTTTTTGACTTACAGATCACGTCTCTGACTGTAATCGTTCACATTTTCTCTATCTATCTGGACTGAACTGCCATGGCCACGTCTCCCAGTTGTGACTTATCTCTGTAAAGTTTGCAACATTCTTTGACTCCTTTTCCAATAATAATAAAAAAATCAGTGGAGTTCCAACACACGAATCAGCTGCGATACAGAGGACCACAGCACTTGTGCAAGCACCAAGACCCCTTCTCTGTTTACATTCTATCATTCATTTCATAGTGGTCATGTAATGTAACTACAACCATGGTCTATACACTTCTATAGGATAAGGCTGTAGTTACACAAGGTTACTATAAAACAGACAACATGAAATATAAACATAGAAGGGGTCACTGTGCCTGCACATGCGACTTGGCCTTTCACACAGCTGAACAGTCATAGTCCCAAGTGTAAACCCCCCCACTGATCTCTTATTTATCCTCTATCCATAGGACTGATCATCAATAAATATGAACTGGAAAGCCCCTGTAATAAAGGAAAGGGGCTCCTTAATTTAATACTGCCCAAATGTCCCCTTATAATATGCCACCTGGGATGAATACTGCCCCCTTCTTTAATGCCCCCTTCTACTAGCTATATCCATAAAGTCCTATAATGACAACTTATAATTATAATGCCCCTAACAACCCCTTATATAAATAATGCCCCTTATATTTTTGATACACCAGTATATAAATTGTTTTCCTCTGTACGCCCCTTGCAGACAACCGAGGGGTAGGTCAATGTGCTATCCAGCTTTTTCTCGAATAGCACACTGACTGATTCATTTCTATTGGCCCACGCACATAACCATGTATTACACCAAACAGTGTGCAGGCCGACAGTCCAGGACGCAAAACTCAGGACAGGTCCTATTCCTGTCTAGTTTTGTGGCTGTGTTTCCGTGGCTTCTATTGATTGAATGAATGAATGAGGCCGCAGAAGCATGGCCGGTACACGGAAGACATCCCATGCACAATCACAGTCAGTGATCGTGATCTACTTTCATGTCCGCATGATTCATGTGAGCAGTGCATGGAAAGCACAAGGACCCCATTATAGTCTATGGGGTCCTTGTGCTTTCACTGCACACCGCTTGCCAGTGTGTTCGGTAGTCTGTTCGGGGGAGTCCCCATGCGGACTCCCCGAACAGATTACCAAATGCAGATGTTAACGAGGGGTAAGTAACATGAAGATATCAGCTGATCCTCTAGCGCCCGACCATAGCTGACAGTTAACAAATAGTATACCTGGAACTAGAATATGCAGCTGATGCTCTGTATCAAAATAATTGTATTTTATATTCACTACTTTTAATCAACTTTGACACAAGTTTTTGACAATTGGTGTAAAATACCAGTTCTAGTCCTTTTTTGTAGTCCTAGGTGTTGAGGTCTCTGTGCCTGGTGCCCTCTTATTCATCACAGTTCTCTTGCTGTATATATATATATATATATATATATATATATATATATATCTTGATATATCTTGGTTCTCAATTTCTTAAAGAGCCAGTTCACCAATCTTGACTCTTGTCAGCCAATCCCTAAGCACTAAGGTCCTTCTTCGTTCCCACACTGTGCAAAGGTGTTTTTGTGTTCTCCTTGATACAATACCAAACAAGCTTGTCTCCTGACTGGTCCCCACCCTGACTGTCTGCCTATCGACCATATTGCCTGAATTTCCGAGCTCTGACCTTTGCTCACCAGACTGTGCTTTCTACCAACCAATTCTGTAATGTGTCCTGTTGTCACCAGCTAGTGTCATGGCAGCTATTGCTAATGGAGACTGCTCCTGTAGTTGTAACTTGGGGATTACTGAGGGTGAACTTCAGACCCCTATTCATGGGTTAAAGGGTGAATACTGCGACATTCTTTAAATGCAATGGGTTCACACCTGCTATACCCGTAACAATTATGTTTTATAAAATCTTCAGTATGATCTTTACTTACAGTACTATATACATATTCATAGACATCTTTGACAGACACAAATAAAGTATTATGTAGTCTAGAACTTACAAACTTCTAAAGATTAAAGGTTGGCCTCTGGGTACCGGGAAATAAAAAGTAGAGCAATGATGTGTCAGCAGCGGCAGTACAAAACTTTTTCTGTGTCGGGTTCCTGATTTTGTACATTTATATTTACTTTTAATTCCAAAGAAGTCCATATATAAAACATTAAGTAAATGCAGATTGGAAGTGCAAACACAAGTAGTGAGCAGAGCAAATCTGCAACATCTGGGTAGCTTTACTAAACTGAATGCCACTGAATTCTGGACAAATTTGGGTCTAAAGTTGGCCTACATTCTGTGCAACACATTCAGTATGTGTATAAGATACCTTTATACAGACTAAAGATTTGTCATTCAGAATCGGCCACTGTGGTAAACCTGGCAATGTCTAATCTAAGAAGAGAATTTATCACATTTTTTATGACACTTTTTTTGTTCTCATGCAATTTGTGACATATTTCCCAAAAATAGCAAATTTGGCAACTGTATTTGGTAACAAGAAACTTACTAAGGCTCCATGCACAGAAGCATATTTCTTGCCTGTGAGCTTTCTGTTTTATTTTTAACAGCAGAAAGATTCATTCATTTTTCTGGCCGCAGGTTTAAAACTCAGCACAGGTCTTTCTCCTTTTCTATTTTGTGTTCTGGGCTCATTCCTGCATATAGGTCAGTGGAAACACAGCCAACAAACAGATGGGTCCTCTCTAGAGATGAGCGAACAGTGTTCTATCGAACACATGTTCGATCGGATATCAGGGTGTTCGCCATGTTCGAATCGAATCGAACACCACGTGGTAAAGTGCGCCAAAATTCGATTCCCCTCCCACCTTCCCTGGCGCCTTTTTTGCACCAATAACAGCGCAGGGGAGGTGGGACAGGAACTACGACACTGGGGGCATTGAAAAAAATTGGAAAAAGTCATTGGCTGCCGAAATCAGGTGACCTCCATTTTAGACGAATAGTGGATTTCAAATCCGGGTCATATGAGAATGTGAACTTTGTGACTATGAGACAGGGATAGCTGTACAGGCAGGGATAGCTAGGGATAACCTTTATTTAGGGGGGAATGTTATTAAAAATAACTTTTTGGGGCTCTATCGGGTGTGTAATTGTGATTTTTGTGAGATAAACTTTTTCCCATAGGGATGCATTGGCCAGCGCTGATTGGCCGAATTCCGTACTCTGGCCAATCAGTGCTGGCCAATGCATTCTATTAGCTTGATGAAGCAGAGTGTGCACAAGGGTTCAAGCGCACCCTCGGCTCTGATGTAGCAGAGCCGAGGCTGCACAAGGGTTCAAGCGCACCCTCGGCTCTGATGTAGGAGAGCCGAGGGTGCACTTGAACCCTTGTGCACCCTCAGCTCTGCTACATCAGAGCCGAGGGTGCGCTTGAACCCTTGTGCACACTCTGCTTCATCAAGCTAATAGAATGCATTGGCCAGCGCTGATTGGCCAATGTATTCTATTAGCCTGATGAAGTAGAGCTGAATGTGTGTGCTAAGCACACACATTCAGCTCTACTTCATCGGGCTAATAGAATGCATTGGCCAGCGCTGATTGGCCAGAGTACGGAACTCGACCAATCAGCGCTGGCTCTGCTGGAGGAGGCGGAGTCTAAGATCGCTCCACACCAGTCTCCATTCAGGTCCGACCTTAGACTCCGCCTCCTCCGGCAGAGCCAGCGCTGATTGGCCGAAGGCTGGCCAATGCATTCCTATGCGAATGCAGAGACTTAGCAGTGCTGAGTCAGTTTTGCTCAACTACACATCTGATGCACACTCGGCACTGCTACATCAGATGTAGCAATCTGATGTAGCAGAGCCGAGGGTGCACTAGAACCCCTGTGCAAACTCAGTTCACGCTAATAGAATGCATTGGCCAGCGCTGATTGGCCAATGCATTCTATTAGCCCGATGAAGTAGAGCTGAATGTGTGTGCTAAGCACACACATTCAGCACTGCTTCATCACGCCAATACAATGCATTAGCCAGTGCTGATTGGCCAGAGTACGGAATTCGGCCAATCAGCGCTGGCTCTGCTGGAGGAGGCGGAGTCTAAGATCGCTCCACACCAGTCTCCATTCAGGTCCGACCTTAGACTCCGCCTCCTCCAGCAGAGCCAGCGCTGATTGGCCGAATTCCGTACTCTGGCCAATCAGCACTGGCTAATGCATTGTATTGGCTTGATGAAGCAGTGCTGAATGTGTGTGCTTAGCACACACATTCAGCTCTACTTCATCGGGCTAATAGAATGCATTGGCCAGCGCTGATTGGCCGAATTCCGTACTCTGGCCAATCAGCACTGGCTAATGCATTGTATTGGCTTGATGAAGCAGTGCTGAATGTGTGTGCTTAGCACACACATTCAGCTCTACTTCATCGGGCTAATAGAATGCATTGGCCAATCAGCGCTGGCCAATGCATTCTATTAGCGTGAACTGAGTTTGCACAGGGGTTCTAGTGCACCCTCGGCTCTGCTACATCAGATTGCTACATCTGATGTAGCAGTGCCGAGTGTGCATCAGATGTGTAGTTGAGCAAAACTGACTCAGCACTGCTAAGTCTGCATTCGCATAGGAATGCATTGGCCAGCCTTCGGCCAATCAGCGCTGGCTCTGCCGGAGGAGGCGGAGTCTAAGGTCGGACCTGAATGGAGACTGGTGTGGAGCGATCTTAGACTCCGCCTCCTCCAGCAGAGCCAGCGTTGATTGGCCGAATTCCGTACTCTGGCCAATCAGCACTGGCTAATGCATTGTATTGGCTTGATGAAGCAGTGCTGAATGTGTGTGCTTAGCACACACATTCAGCTCTACTTCATCGGGCTAATAGAATGCATTGGCCAGCGCTGATTGGCCGAATTCCGTACTCTGGCCAATCAGCACTGGCTAATGCATTGTATTGGCTTGATGAAGCAGTGCTGAATGTGTGTGCTTAGCACACACATTCAGCTCTACTTCATCGGGCTAATAGAATGCATTGGCCAATCAGCGCTGGCCAATGCATTCTATTAGCGTGAACTGAGTTTGCACAGGGGTTCTAGTGCACCCTCGGCTCTGCTACATCAGATTGCTACATCTGATGTAGCAGTGCCGAGTGTGCATCAGATGTGTAGTTGAGCAAAACTGACTCAGCACTGCTAAGTCTGCATTCGCATAGGAATGCATTGGCCAGCCTTCGGCCAATCAGCGCTGGCTCTGCCGGAGGAGGCGGAGTCTAAGGTCGGACCTGAATGGAGACTGGTGTGGAGCGATCTTAGACTCCGCCTCCTCCAGCAGAGCCAGCGCTGATTGGCCGAATTCCGTACTCTGGCCAATCAGCACTGGCTAATGCATTGTATTGGCTTGATGAAGCAGTGCTGAATGTGTGTGCTTAGCACACACATTCAGCTCTACTTCATCGGGCTAATAGAATGCATTGGCCAGCGCTGATTGGCCGAATTCCGTACTCTGGCCAATCAGCACTGGCTAATGCATTGTATTGGCTTGATGAAGCAGTGCTGAATGTGTGTGCTTAGCACACACATTCAGCTCTACTTCATCGGGCTAATAGAATGCATTGGCCAATCAGCGCTGGCCAATGCATTCTATTAGCGTGAACTGAGTTTGCACAGGGGTTCTAGTGCACCCTCGGCTCTGCTACATCAGATTGCTACATCTGATGTAGCAGTGCCGAGTGTGCATCAGATGTGTAGTTGAGCAAAACTGACTCAGCACTGCTAAGTCTGCATTCGCATAGGAATGCATTGGCCAGCCTTCGGCCAATCAGCGCTGGCTCTGCCGGAGGAGGCGGAGTCTAAGGTCGGACCTGAATGGAGACTGGTGTGGAGCTATCTTAGACTCCGCCTCCTCCAGCAGAGCCAGCGCTGATTGGTCGAGTTCCGTACTCTGGCCAATCAGCACTGGCCAATGCATTTCTATGGGGAAAAGTTAGCTTGCGAAAATCGCAAACTGACAGGGATTTCCATGAAATAAAGTGACTTTTATGCCCCCAGACATGCTTCCCCTGCTGTCCCAGTGTCATTCCAGGGTGTTGGTATCATTTCCTGGGGTGTCATAGTGGACTTGGTGACCCTCCAGACACGAATTTGGGTTTCCCCCTTAACGAGTTTATGTTCCCCATAGACTATAATGGGGTTCGAAACCCATTCGAACACTCGAACAGTGAGCGGCTGTTCGAATCGAATTTCGAACCTCGAACATTTTAGTGTTCGCTCATCTCTAGTCCTCTCTGCCATTGATACCTTTTTAAAACAAGTTGTGGTTATTGCATCAAAAAACATCTCCAATCCTAGTGAAGCCTACAAACAGACTGAGATCCATCCACTTGGTCTCCAAAAAACACCAGCACGATAAAGAATTCTCCAGAACTAAAACCCATATAGTGTAAATAGTGGTATGAAATATCACTGGTTACAACTCATCTGTCCAGAAGATTAGAAAATAAGATAAAGTCCAGATATTAACTAAAAACCATACATGCCTGAAGACTCCATGAAAAGGAAAGATGCTGTCCTCTTCTCATCTCTACCTCTGCAGTACATTGGTCATTTCATAGATGTAGTTGGAGTTAGAATCCTAGACTGACAAATAGAAGAACAGAGTACACCATACAGGTCATACAGGTGACTAAAAATAAATGTATTGTACTCAGAATTCTCCATGAATAATTGCTTAGCAATGAAAACAAAGCATGGGCACACTAAACCTTGAGCCAGACAGAGCTGTTGTGTCTCACAGGTGACATCTCTGCCTATAATCTTTCACATTTCCCGTCTCTTCCATCTAGACTGACCACTTCTTCCAGCTATGACTTGTCTCTGTAAAGTTTTTAACACAGACATCTTTATCTACTCATTTTTGCAGACACCAGACCTACATTTTCCTCTCCTATACAAAGTGCTCATCCTTCTGCTGCTAACCCAATTATAATACATGATATAAAAATATCCTGTAAATTAACAATACTCATGTGTGCCCCTTAAAGAGATTGTTTGGGATCAGAAACGTTAATGCATGTAGTAGGCGAGGGTTATAAAATAAAAATGCACTGACACTTACCTGTCAATATACATTAGAACTTTTGGAAAAATTATTATGGGCAACCCCTTTAAATTAATAGTGCCCCTCAATTAATAATGCCCCTGTGCCTCCTTAATTATTATTACTCCTATATATCCCCTTAAATCAATAATGCTCACCTTAAATTAGTATAGCCCAATACCCCAGAGGTTAATACTACCTTACATAAATACTTTCTTCTTATCCCCCCTTAATTAATAATGCTCCTGCTTCCCCTAATGATCCTTAAATTGTTATTGCCCCCTAATATTAATAAGTCCCCACCGCTTCACCCCAAAAAAAGAAATAAAATGAATACTGACTTGCCTATGATCCTTAATGCACTGCCGCCTCTTATTGCTGTATATTGTAGGCTGTGAGCCACTTCAGGTGTGAAGTCTACAAGACACCGTCACCACAGTAAGTGCTATGTGGTTATGTCATTGTGCTTGCCTGCACTGGAACGCTTAGTTGTTGCCAGGGCACCTGTAGACTGCAAGCCTCTACAGACCTGTGGCTACAGGTTACAAAATAGTAGAGCAGGTAGCCAACAGCCTCATGCCCTACCATGTATTTCGACCGCATCGTTGTCCTGTAGATGCTAATGCAGTTGAATTTTTTTATTTTTTTTGTAGATTGTGAGCCCACATAGAGCTCACAATGTACATTTTTCCCTATCACTATGTCTTTTTGGAATATGGGATGGAAATCCATGCAAACACTGGGATAACATACAGACTCCTTGCAGATGTTTTTTTGCCCTTGGTGGGATCTCAAAACCAGGACCCCAGCGCTGCAAGGCTGCAGTGCTAACCACTGAGCCACCATGTGCCCCCCCCAGCAGGTATCGTCCCTGTGACTAGTAAAACTTCATTGGCATATGAGATCTAACATTTCTCAAGCATAAAACATCAGACTAGTGACATATTGGTGAGGGGCACCATTAGAATGGTTTTATCTTGCTGCACGTCTTGGGAAATCCACTTGACAGGCTCCCTTTAAAGTACTCCAATTCTGCTCTTGTAATACTTTGATTTTCTTTGTTATAAATATTGTTAGGACATGGTGTCATAGGCCCAACATCTATTCCTAACCTTAACCAATAACTAATATTAACATTAATTAAATAACTACACAACTAGGGTTGAGCCAATCTTGAAATTTCAGGATCGTTTTTTAAAATCCGATTTCCGATCATTTTCCATTCAAACCCGATCCCAATCCCATTTCCAATCCTAATGCAAGTCAATGGGATTTTTTTTAATAATCGAAGATCAGATTTTAAAAATGTTCTCTATTCACTACACAGCATGTAGTCCAAAAATTGTTTACATTTTTGGACTCCACGCTGTGTAGTGATTAAAAAAAAATCCCCCGACTACTTATCCCCCCTGGTGTCCGCTTACCTGCACAGATCTTCTGCCGCTCCCCGTTCTTCTCGGTCCGGTCCTCTGTCATTGACATGCCTTCAGAGCACCGTGCATGCCCCCACCTCCCTAGGCTAGAATTAGAGATGATGGGAGTAGGTGGGGCTTGTTGTGGCTTAGGAGAATGTGGGCGGGGAGCCATGAGTGCATCACTCACGTCTCCCCTCCCAGTACCCTCCCACACTCTCCTATGCCACAACAAGCCCCGCCTACTCCCATCATCTCTAACACTAGTCTAGGGAGGCAGGGGCGCTCTGAAGGCATGTGAAGGAGAGAGGACCGGACCAGAAGAGGGCAGCGACAGCACTTCTGTGCAGGTAAGTTAAGCGAAGTTCGCGAGTAGATAGATACTATCTACTCTTCTGTTTCCTCCCTGTTGTGCCATATACTGGACTCTGCTACATTTCCATAACTTTACATTGACTTGTCTATCTACTCTTCTGCTTCATCCCTGCTTTACTGTATACTCAGCTCTCCTACATTTCAGATGTAGCAGAGCTGAGTATATGGTAAAGCAGGGACGAAGCAGAAGAGTAGATAGACAAGTCAATGTACAGTAGTATCTATCTGGTCGCGAACTTCAGCCATGGCTTATTATATGGTGAGTGCCTCATCATCCTCACAGCAGCGCAGCACAGAGTAATTTACCACAGCCTGCCACTCTTCTGCTTCGTCCCTGTTTTACCATATACTCAGCTCTACTACATCTGAGATGTAGCAGAGCCAAGTAAACAGCAGAGCAGGGAGGAAACAGAAGAGTAGTATGCTCCCATAGGAATGAATGGATGCAGGGGGTTGAGCAGCTGGACACCGGCAAAATCTGCATGTCAGCCGCTTCCATTCATTCCTATGGATGCGTGCTATTTGAAACGGGAATTTTGAATAGTACTCGCTCATCTGATACTATAGCTTTTCCCACAATGATTGGCCAGTACCCAATCATTGTGGGAAATAACCTCCGACCTCGATCCCGCTGGAAAAGATCGGGATCGGAATTCCGATCGCGATCATGAAATTTACTCGTTCGCCGATCGGAATCCGAACATTTCCGATCCCGATCACTCAACCCTATACACAACACAAATTTCTTATGGATAAATTGTGGCGTGATGTTTATTAAGGGTTACATAAAATTGAATTAATAATTAATGAATCAATAAACCAATCAATAAATGAATAAATAAATTATCAAATAAATAACCAATTTATTATAAACTCAATCACATGACCATAACCAAACCATAAACTGTAAACCACCTAGTCCACCCAGCATTAGCTGGGTGACCATTTCCCACTAATTAAACATGGCAACAATAAAAGTCTCTTTTTAATGGGAGGGGGCTCAGGGTTATAGCTGTTTAAACGGCTTGACCACGGCGATGGATCTTCCTCCTTATATAGTCCATTTTCACGCTGCTGAGCCCACTTCCATCAATCAGCTGTTGCCCTGTGAGATTTCTGCCTGGAGATAGAAGCTTCTGGACTTTCCGGAGCATCCAGCTTCAAAGGGGGAGACTCCGGTAAGTTCCAATGGCTATCTGAGGAAACAAGGGGGGGACGGGGAACCACAAAAATGCCACAAAAAATGCAAAATACCTCAGAAATTTTAATTAAAAATTAAAATTACCACTATAATAATGTGGACCATGACACCATGTGTCCCCCAGGCTAAAATCCTGGGGGGCCCCTTTTCAGGAAAATGCTTCTCTAGACTGGATTTAACAGGTAAGTAATATTGTTCTTTACACCATTCTCTCCTAGTAGCAGTTTGTCTTATCTTGAAATATCACTTTAAGTTAAAACCATTAAAAACAGTGCAGATTTCTGGTGTAAATATATGATTTCTCATTATTGACCAGATTTATTATTCTTTGTTAGTTTTCAAGGCTGTCACGCTGAGCCATTTTACTCTATGGTCCCATATACATGCCTATGTATTATCAAAGGCACGTGTGTGAGCCTGGGGCAAAACTTAGAACAGGTCTTATTCCTGTTTGTTTTTCAGCCCAAACTCATGGATGGGTCAGAGGAGAGAATTCAGCCATGGTGTTAAATGAAATGTGTTACATGGTATCTCATGCTTCAGCTGAATGACTATGGCGGCTCATAGAAGAGAAGGGTATATGTAACAAGGCTTTTTCCTACCCTCTATTTAACACTGAAGAAGGCTGCACATAGAATACCTTACAGATACAATAAATGAAGAGGATTTGTCATAGTAATAGACTTTAGCGCTGTACTCACGATACGTATTTAATAATCATCGTACTGGATCGGTTATTACATCAGTTCATTATTCTCTGTTGCCTAACTCTTACCGGCCACACTGAGCCTCTGTAGTAATTCACCTGTGAAGCATTTGTGATAGTCTCACTCCCTTTTACTATGAGCTTTGGATTAAGTCTATTTAGCCACAATTATTTTAATGACTCATAAAGTTATCCTTCTTGTTATATAAGAACTAAGGTCAGGAAACAATAACAAAAGGAGCTAAGGATAAAAAGTCTACCATTAGCCGTTGGAAGAAGAATATATATAATAGAAGTATGGGAAGGAGGAGAACTGAAGATCAATAGGGATAAGCAAGGATCAATATATGCAGCTGATGCTCAGTCTGTCTCCTGTATCATTATCCAGAAAGTTGAACTGTAAATCCGGGTGTATTACGTAGGCTTTATCAAAAGTCTCCCAGTGGTGAAAGTAAACCAGCACTGCAGTGAATACAAAGAAAGACAATAATACTGTAGCTAGGAGATGGTAGAAGCGATATTTAAAGAAAATCAGGGCCCCTATATGTATAGTTTATATTTAACCTGGACCAGACATATTAACAAAGCCAAACATTTCTCAATACAAAACAAGAACTCTGGATTTAGAGATATTTAACTTCTATCCCTTGTATGCCCTGGACCCCCTACGTCCCTAAAATGGTTAGGACTGCCTACTTTTGGATGAGCCTGAATTTGTCGCAACTTCTTCCAAAAATTCAGGATTGCCTGAGCAAATCCAGGACATTGGCTGCTACGCTATTGCATGAGCAGCAAATGCGGTAATATTTTATGAAAGGTGGAATGTTTCAGGAATTTCCTACTGACCTCTAACACCTCATTAAGGGCTCGTTCACATCTGCGCGCGGTCTCCGTTCTGCAGGTTTCTGTTTCCTGCACAAAACAGAGGCAGGAGATGGAAACCTGCAGGACTCTTTCATACCCATTCATTTGAATGGGCTTGAAAGGTGTCAGATCGTGAGCGGCGGTGAGCGTTTTATGCTCTCCGCCGCAAAACCAGTTTTTTAAAATTGGACACAGAGTCGGACATGCAGTACTCTGTGTCCGATTTAAAAAAAAACGGTTTTGCGGCAGAGAGCATAAAACGCTCACCAGTGCTCACGGCTGGACCTGCTCTGACAGCTGCATGCAGAAGACGGAAAGCTGAGAACGGAGACCCGAACGCTAGTGTGAACCTAGCGTAACAAGCAACTTGCAAGTATTTTGAGAATTCTGCAACCGATGTTCTGATGCCTATACCACATATACTGTGAGCCAACATTTCCAGGGACCACCTATATATCCCATCTTGTACATTGTTCCAGGCAGGGGTGAATAAGCTGATGACTATTCTAGGAATTTCAGAGATGATTTATGAGCTCTATTACAGTATTCTTTTAATTATCTGAGAGCTCTCCACTGAAAAAGGGGTTTTCCAAAGATATGGTTAATAGGTAGCATTCACATTGGGCCTTGGTCCATGAAAAGCATACGGCTGTCTGCCAGTTGAGAAGACGCCATGGTAGATAAGGAGCTCTGTGTGACTGCTGACTAGCTCTAATCATCAAGCTGCAAGTTTTGGGTCTTGTACTACAGTACTTCCACAAAAGGTAGAAATGCACATGATGTAAATTGTAGCAAGGGTAATCTTATCAGTGGCTGTATTTGTGACGTCTTCATTCCCTCCTGGTCCTCTTGGTCCTCCTGACCATCAAACTCTCCAACTGACACAGTATATTATATGTGGCCAGGAAATCAGTGTCTCTATTTCTACCAGATCCTCAATATGACCTCTAATACACCAAAGACTATGGAAGGAATATAATAAGATTGGTGTTTCCTCCAATAGTTTTAATAAATTCTTCTGCTGGCACATGATGCGCCTGAATTCTTAAGAGGCTCCAATTCCCAAGTGCAATAATTGAAACCTACCCCAGTCAGAAACTGCCATTGATTTTAGGTATAACTCATACAAACTTGAATTATAGTACATTTGCCAGGCCATGGCATGGTCCACCTCGGTCTTCATCCTACTCCACACACTTTTGTAAAAAATAGGGGTGCAGAGGGAACAATGTGGTACATCTTTGGTACAAATTAGGGTGTGTGCCAAATATGTGCCGCATTTACATCTACCTATGTCAGTTTTCTGATGTAGTAATAAATTCTCCCACAGTGTCAATTGGAGAGTCAGAGTGTTGGTCACATGACACAGATGAAGACCCGGAGGGAACTAATAACTCAAGCTCAAACTCTAAGAATATTATAGTAAGAATATTATCTTCACTGTAAATTCCATAATAAACATTGGTCTTGCTCTAGCACAGAGGTATCAGATTAAATATGGAGAGTGGGGGGAGTAGTAAGTAGGAGGTGCGTTAGAGAGGAGAGAGAGAAGAGACATAGGTACAGACAGAGTCTTCTGGAAATAAATACAAGATGCTCTTTTCAGGTACTTCTAGAATGTCCTATATAATCTTGTTCTTGCTTTTAAGTATGAGAGAGATTGTTATGCAGCAGATTCTTCTCTACAATCTGTGTGCAGTGCATGGGAGATAGCATAGCAACTAGTTTGCACCCACTAGCTTAGAAAACACTTAAAGATGGCACATATTAGTCATATATTAGCTATGAATAATGTAATTCCTCATGTATATACATGGCAATAGTGATTTATTCAATGTTTGTTAAAAGGTTATATGCGCTTTAATTATAATGGCTCTATGACTTAACACTCCATACTCACATTTAGTTTTATAACTTCTGGCCTCACGAGAGCTATAGCCACTAAATTAATTTCAAAGATCTCTTCTAATTTATGTCATCGTGACAATCTTCACCCTTTTATGTTCAATTCTCATTAAATATTGCATTAAACTAATGTATAATATTCTGATTTCTATTCTCAGTTGGGGAATTGGCGATTGTGTTGTTTCTTAAATAGCTGATGACATTCCTCTGTGGGTGTAGTGCTGTCAGTACATCTAGGAGACGGTGGTTTGACGTGAGGTGCAGACGTCAATGATTTTGTTTTACCCTATTACTTCTAATGATCACAAAACAAGTAGAATTCAGTTACGTAAATTCCAGGAGAACAAAGTCACCAATTTACGCTTCTGCAGGTATTGAAGTGGTCAAGAAACAGATCAGACACAGTGTATAGTCAAGTAGTGAATTCCCCAAAGCTATGATATAAATACTTCCCCTCTACAAGAAGTGGCAGCCATGAGGTTAGCCTTCAAGTGACCGTAACGGTTATCAACTTTTCAAAACAAAATAATGAGGATGATAATTAAAACTGGATTGATTTGTAGATGTACATCTCCATTACAAGGCATCAATCATGACACTGACTCTGAGACTTCTTTTCTGAAGAGATCACTAAGTGCCCACAGAATTCCACCATTGGTAATACGTGATTTCAACAATAATTTCACTCCTCATACTCCCTGTCTAGTAACCTACCCAAATACCCACAGCACTATCCCATAAAAGTCAACTGGTGTCACTTATTAAGCCCTACATGCCAGAATTCTAGCAACAAAAAGTCACAAAATAGTTTAATGACTTTCTGCACAGAAATAAGTAGCATGTTACTGATTTCAACAGTTTCTGCATGGAAAAAGGTAAGGATTAGCCCCATTGTGCAATCATTTGAGTGGCTAATATGTGGTGTGGGAAAGATAGCTTGGTAGAAGCATTGGTGTGGACCCAAACAGTCAAGACAGGAGCACAAAATATGCAGCAAACAGTTTATTTAGAAAAAATCAAGAAAACAAATAAACCTTGACTTCAGGCACAAAGTAAACACAACAAAATACAGCCTTAACTTCAGGAGAAACAAG
Organism: Leptodactylus fuscus; assembly: GCF_031893055.1. Classification (NCBI taxonomy): domain Eukaryota; kingdom Metazoa; phylum Chordata; class Amphibia; order Anura; family Leptodactylidae; genus Leptodactylus; species Leptodactylus fuscus. Next base: position 176,979,777 of record NC_134267.1, on the reverse strand, counting down.
ATTTAAAAAACCTGCTCGTCTGAGCAACTAACTAAACAGAACTGATAACCAAACTATACATGTGTCTTACTTCCAGCCTCACACACAAAACAGGTGCAATATTGTCTCACCAGATTCAGGGTTACAGGGCAGACCCAGCCGCCTCCTTTCACCTCTTGGAACTGCACTGCAATGCAAGAACTGCAACCTTTTATGGATCAGTAATGAGCCAAGAATCTACACCTGGGCTGAGGCCACACCTGGACCACACATATGTCATAAACCTGGGGCTGATATACCTGGACTCACACACTCTGGCTGTCACCTTCTCACAGTGAATCTGCAACATTGCAAACTGTAGTTGCACAACACATCCACCACAGAAATGCAAGGGTTAGGGGGCCACATGGTGGCTCAGTGGCTAGCACTGCAGCGCTGGAGTCCTGGTGTTCAAATCCCGCCAAGGGCAAAAAACCATCTGTAAGGAGTTTGTATGTTCTCCCCGTGTTTGCATGGATTTCCATCCCATATTCCAAAAAAGACATACTGATAGGGAAAAATGTACATTGTGAGCTCTATGTGGGGCTCACAATCTACATTAAAAAAAAATAAAAAAAAAATAGAAATGCAAGGTTCAATCCTGGATCTCTGCCAAAGAAAACTTCCATCTAATGTGTGAACACAGCTGTCGTTTTCTTATATCTTTGATCTTCTATAAAGCAAACATCTGGAATTGCAGCTGTGGAAAATATCCACGTAAAGAAAGTAGCATAATAATATGTAATCAGAAAATAAAATGAAAATAAGAAAATGTTTTAGTTTCTGTAGGTAGTCAGGTGGAACAGGTGACACCCTGCTTAAAATAGTTCAGTCTACTTTTTTGATTAAAAACAAGGTCTCTAGGGTGCGCGTAGGAAAGTAAACCATAACAAAGGAGAGACTACTTCCCCTTTCACAATACGGTATAACACATTATAATCTAAAACAGTCTCAGCAATGGGACAGCATGGACTAAAAATCTGAATGGTTTTAATGAAAAAACTATAACATGAATGTGCTGGTATTCACTGACATGGTTTATACTCAGTAAGTAATAATAGCTGTTATTGCTTTGCCCTGAACCAATACATGTTCATCAAAGTAATAAAGGATTATATGGATACTGTGTTATCTATGTCATGCATAGAGCGAGGCAGGGGTATTTGCATAGTCCAAAAATATTTACTAAAATCCATTTTCTACATAAAATCACGTCTATAGTAAATGTAGCACCCTTTGGGCTGACCTCTGTTTGCACTTTCTCACTTCGCTATGACATAATGCCTCTACACAAATCTGGCCGGGAGCTATTTAGGAACATGGGAGGGTCTTCTACTTCTTTTAGGGGTCTAATCAGAATTACACAACTTAAATTCAGTACACAGTTACAGGTTTATTGTAGGAAGGATGAAAAATGATGAATTTAATAAAAATGATAACATTTGAACAGAGAAATAGTTCAGGATTGCCAGTCCTGGCCACAGTAATGCACTATGGGGAATAAGCTTTCATGTGCCCCCATTTTATAGGAAGCAGGGCTGGATACAGTAGGTTTTTCCTCAGCTTGAGAAAAAAAATCAGTCTATTAGTCTACTCCAGAATCTTACTAATCTAAGTAAAGTGTGATGGTTTGTTGAACCTGCCTGCTACCCACAGTATGTCCTAGATCTTGAGACACATGCACCATAAACCCCCCCCACCACCACCACCCCCACCCCCACAAATTACTGTACATAGACTGGGGTTATAGGCCACCTTGATAAGTTGTTGCCTATGATTTTCAGTGCACAACCAGACAGTGTAGCAACCACATGGGTCTGAAGCCCACCCTCGGCACCACCCAATGGTCATATGACTCTGCAGGTGGGACAGATTTATACACGTGGTTGCTGCATTGTCTGCCCATACTTTTACTATTCATGTTGTGCAAAAAAAAAAAAAATGACAGTATAGGCATCAGATGTTTGAAAATTCCCAAACAAGGTGCTAAGCATTTATGTTATTTCCTGACATGTCACTTTGTTTGTATCCACATTGTACCGTGTTGTGACAAAGTTGTTAGGAATAAACATACTGTATGCAGAAAGTGAGCACATTTAGAGGAATATCATATTGTCTTGTTGCTCGCATTTGCAGCTTGCCTTTGTTTGACTAATCAACAAGACGTTTCATGCTTATCACACTAATGCACAATGAAAAACTGTTCAAGGCTGATCATTGTAATGATGTTACTAAAATAAGAGCGACTGGATAGATTCCATCTGTTAGCTTTATTAGCACAATTGTCACAGTAAAGCAATCATTGATACAAGCCGTGTCTGACAGATCCATCTTGTAAAGTAAGAATAGGAAAAGTCAAGTTTAGAGAAAAATTGAGACTTTAAAAGCTTCCAAATCTACATATACAGATATCCTCAAAATTACAATTAAATATTGTAGAAGGATATACAGCTTATATTAGACAGACGTGTCTGCTTAATCGAGCTCACATTTGGTTAAAGACTCCAATTTGGCATGCAAACAATTTAATACATTATTAAGATGTGCAAACAAAAGACTGTAAATTCCAGAACAAGGACTTGGTAGCCAGTGCCATACATAGGCACATATAGAATATCACTAACTAATACGGACATAATATCACAAAACTGAATTGTCTTCAAAGGCTTTCCATCTCACTGTACATATATCCGTACGCGTCCAGCCAATAATGGAGGAAACATCTGTAAAGATGACAAAATGGAAGTGGGAAGTAGCATAGCTGAAAATTTTAATCTTTCAGACAATATATTAAAATAACAAGATTAGGTTAGTATCACTTCAACTTCATTTAAGTCTGTTGTAATGTATCATGGGATCAGAACAATGGCCTGAAAAGACTACTATAGTGACAGATGCAGCCGGAGTACAGTCTATCTGTCACTAATTGTAATGTAAAACACAAGTTGGAAGCTCGATAGGGATATAGGAGAGAGATTTTGTAAATTTGGAATTTAACTGTTTACATATTAGATGGTCGGCTGGTTCTACAAAAATTGGTGAAGTTGGCCAGTGTTCATCTGATATATATGTGTGTTCACATTAAGGGTGGGTTCACACCAGCGCCTGATCTCTGTTTCGCAGGTTTCTGTTTCCTGACTGAGAAACTGGACTTTTAAATGGGTTTGCAAAATGTCCGCACGTGAAAGCCCGTGAGCGTCTTCTGCTCTCCGTGGCAAAACAGTTTTTTTAAGCGGACACCAAGTCGTACATGCAGTACTTTCTGTCCGGTTAAAAAAAAAAATGTTTCGCCGCGGAGAGCAGAAGACGCTCACGGACGCTCATCGGCGGACACTGAATGCCAGGTTTCTGCAAAACGGAAATCGGGCGCTGGTGTGAACCCACTCTAACTGGTAAAGATTCTCACCTCCAGATCTCTACTTTATTGGTGAATATATTGTATGTTATTTGCAATGTTTGTAACTAATGATCACTGACCATCCGACTACATACTATAGATTAATAATCTGTATATTCCTACTCTTAAATAGTAAGTAACCCTACTATTACAGGAAATAAATAGAAGCCCTTTATGTAAGTGACTACAATAGTGATTCTGTAAAATCTATTATCACTCATCTTAATGAAATGACAAATGTTTTAGTAATAGCCATTATATAATATGCATTTTATACCGTGAATTAATATTTCTCTCACATTTACAGAATTTTCCCATTGCCATTACCTGGCAGACTAAAGGTAAATTAAAACTATTCCCTTGGCTACATTAAGGTGAAATTTCTGCTCCAGTTACTAGAAAATGCAGAGAGGCTGAAATAAAACACAACATTCCCATAGAAAAGGACTCAAGCTTGAGTAGGTGAAATTGATTTCCTTTAATAAGACTTGTTTGAAATCCTTCAAAGCATTCATTGGAAATTCCATACGATTCAGTCCAATTTCACATTATTTGCATTGTACCATGGCCCCATGTGATAAAAGAATCGTTCTATAATCTTCCTTTATAAGAAACACAAACCCTATGGATTGACTACTATGGTATCCTGTGGTCAACAAAGAAACAAATTCTATATCATATTAATCTTCTATTGATGGGTCTTCTAGAGTCGATGTTCTTGATATCTGAGCACAATATTACATACCATATTTACTCTACCTTATAAATCTACTTTTTTACTGTAAAGGTTGAATGATAGCAATAACAGACTCTACAATTGACTTTACTTTTTTATATGTCATACACTTTGACATACCTTTTATAAGCCTTCCTTGCCAGGCCTTACTTATGTCTGCAGATGTAACATCTTTGCCCGTCCGGGCTTTGGCGTCATTTTGTATTGTCTGAACACTGTCCTATTCCTTCACCTTGTTAATTGATTTCCCATCACACCCATCTCCTTCACCTTCATTTCCCTCTGCTCCTCTAATAGTTAAATTTAGTCTTGCCCTGTGATTGACAACCTGCCTTCCTATCAGGTCCAGGGCGGGTTCATCCTGCCTATTTATTCTTAGCTCACACTCACATTGATGCTTGCTATTGCCTTGTGCGTGCTGGCTTTTCTCTTGCTGTTTATTCTTGTATTCTGATTGTTGACCTCTGGCTTTCCCTATTGACTACTCTTTTGGATATCGATTTTGACACTGCATCGCTTGACTGTTACTGACTCCTGGCTATCTAACCTCCCTTGTTTTTGTTTGTCTTGTCCTCGTTTGTGTGTCACTTATTTAGGAAGGGACTGTCGTCCAGTTGTTGCCTATTACATAGGATAGGACTGGCAAGCAGGAAGGGACAGTGAGGGGTTTCAGACCAGGGCTCACTGTCTCTTGTGCTCCTTCCTCCAGGGTTCATCTACAGCACTGGGGAACTGCTGTCTGCACTTCCCTAACAGCAGATCTCTGTTTCAGTTGTCAAATTTTGTTGTAATGGCTGGGCCAAAGAGAGAAGAGAATACTGCATTTTACTGCTTGTGGTTTCTGCCTGATGCCAGTTATACTAGGGCTCTCCCACAAGTATAGCATATCATCTATCCATACAATATATGGTAAGTGTCTTATTGCTGGGACCCCTCTGATCACAAGAACAGATGACCGGTCAACTGACAAAGATAGCCAGGCACAGTTCTTGACTATCTCCAACAGTCCCATGGAAATTAAATAGAGCAGCAACATAGATACTTGACTAACAGGTCAAGGGTACTTGATTCAACCAGGGCACATGGGTCCCCCATTCACATAAGCAGAAATGAGATCCATAGCTAAATTAGATTAAGCACATTTTAGCACATTCTTTAAGACTGAAAAGTAAGAAAAGTAAAACAGATGTCTTATAGATGAAGTGCCAGCTAAGATATAAACAGCTGTGTCACAGTGCAGTGTCAGTGTAAACAGCAAAAACAAGCCTGGGCTAGGAGGGAGTAATAGGAGATTCAAGAGTACAGGAAGACACAAACTAGATAGCTATCTGGATTGATAGAAAGATAGATGCATACCTAGACAGAGAACTTTATCGACAAAGGAGAAATTATAGTATATACAGCTTTACATAAACATAAAGACACATCTTCGTCAGCAGCATCCTCTTCATCCTATTCTTCCAGCGGTGACTTATAACTTCTAGGCCTCGGGCCTTGGACAGAGCAGACTGCACATGCTCACAGGCCACAAGAAAATGGCCGCTTGCACAGTATTGTAAGCGGCCATTTTGTCGTGGCCTGTGGGCATGAGAAGTCTGCAGTGCCCAAGGCCCGAGGCCTAGGAGTTACAAGCCACCGCCAGAAGAAGAGGATGAAGAGGACGCTGCTGATGAAGATGGAGGCAGCGCTGAAGAGAGTTCTCTCGCAGCATTGGGGATGCCCACAGTGCTGTTTGATCGCTGGGGCCCACCCCCAGTGCTACGAGAGAGCTAATTTACATACCGAGAAAAACCGGGATTGTAGGCGAATGGTGGCGCGGAGAAGACGATGAAAGGTAGAATAGCCCTTCTTAAGGCTATTCCGACGTGGTACCTAGAAAAAAATTGTGTGTGAGTGATAGGATCCCTTTAAAATATTAACATTAAAAGACAACAAATACCATAAAATGTAACCACCCATAAAGCCGTATACCATATCCCTAAGTACACTATTAGTACATGCTTGGGTAGGATGAGTTTCATTGTGAAAGCATATATCTGTTAGCAAAAATTAAATCTAATATCATTCCTTCACACTAATAACCATCGCCTAACTAGCCGAGTGAGTTTGACCTTGTTTTTAGTTTTTGACCTTCTGTACTACGTCTTTGTGCCAGTATGTAGTCCTCCTAACCCATAGTTGTTTGACTTTGACGCAGTCAGCTGGTTTTTGCTGACCTGGCCATTCGCCTATAAGATATCTGCTGTAATTTACTTACTGTTTTGCTTTTGGAGAATTAATCATAGCTATGTACTTATAAAAGCTTTGTATTTATGGCAACCTATATAAATCATAGATCCCAAATAACCTACAGCGAGTTACAGGAAAAGCATAGGAAGATATATGTCACTTAGTTGGTCTGAGAAGGTTGACTGATAGCCCATCAGAGTAAAGCTGTCCATACATATTAGTTTAATATTGGCCGAACCCACCAATTTTAATGGGGCCAGCAGACCATCTAATATTGAGGGAAAGGAGGATTGAGCTGTTGGATTTCAAAGTACCGATCCCTTTGTTTTCAGGCAAACTAATGTGCCACCATAAGTGTCTGGCAGGGGTTTACATTGCTATACTTATGCAGAAAACATTCTTAAAAGACACACCAGTATGACAATCCTTTTTGACGAAAAACTCATTTGGCAAGTTAAAATAACACTATTTCAAGAAAACCTTTAAAATATATTCTTTATACACACACACACACACACACACACACATATATTAAATGTAAGAGGGAAACTATAGAGGGAATCTACATATTGTGTATATGGTACATATGTGTACAATATATTTCTATTGCTATTAAAGTGAATTTTTTTATTGAATTAAATTATTGCGAAAATGCTGATTTCATTTATATTCCTCAAGTAAATGTTTCTCACACAATCCTTACAATGCGCACCGTGCTCTTTAAGTTTGGAATTAACCCCATTTGATATACTGGTTACTTGTCAAATATGTAATGATCCATTGAAGTAGTTGTTGTTTTCTATGGATAAAAGGTTTTTTATCTGCTCCTCTTTACTCTTGGTAATTAGTGTTATTATTATAATTAAGCATAAACAAAAAAGCTTGTAAATTACGTTCACTAATTTAATTCTTCTGGGTTATATAATGAGCTTGAAAAGAAAGTATGGCACTTTCAGAAGATAAAATATATTTGCTTAAAAAGTCTGATATGTCTCAAGCAATCTTTTATTATGATATATTAAGAAGAAAGTTAATGACAGATGGCTTGCTTAAAGGAGTACTTTAGTCCTACAGAGTTAATGACTAATTCTTAGGGCAGACCATGGGTATCAGATCAGTGGGAGTCCAAGTCTCGGCACCCCCTACCAATGAGCTGATTGAAGGGGCAGATGCAGCCACTGGCATAACTATAAGGCTCCATGCACACGTCTGAATGTGCCATCCAAGGGGGTCTCCGAAGGTTTGTTCTCTTCTTATGAAAATAGAGAAGGGCCTGTCATCGGAACGGAATAGATCGGAAACTCTCATAGACGTGAATGGATGCACTTGGATGACATTCAGGGGCTACCATGTTTATTGTGTACCAGATGCAGCCACTGGCATAACTATAAGGCACGTGTCTGAGTGTGCAATCCGAGGAAGTATCTGATGGTCTGTTCCATGACAATGAAAATAGAGCAGGTATCATTGGAACAGAACAGGTTGGAAGCTCCTATAGACATGGGTACATAAAGGAATGCACTCAGAAGACATTCAGATGTCACTTTGAAAACTCTGCCCCTCATTGGATTCACACTTAGTTGTGTGCATGTGGTTGAGGGTTGCAGTGGTCACAGTTGTAACTGGACCCATAAGCCAGGGGGCCCACAGGTGACCCTCACCATACTAAGTCTGGTTAAACTGCTTTGATCTCCTTTCTGATTTCCTTTGATGGCTGACAGTCTGCAGATACATTTATTACCCCTGCTCTCAGGTGTACTGGAGTGAGACAGTTGAAGACACAGGATGCCTTTCAGAGGAAAAATGAACCTTTTAATAGCAAAAGTAGTGGCTGGTCAGCATATAGTTAAGGAGGAACAAGTCTTCGTTGCGATCTGGATTCAGAAAGAGAAAAGGCAAATGTAAATGCTGATGGTTGTGAAGAGAAGTTGCACTGGAAGCAGTGGCGTAACTAGGAATGGCGGGGCCCCGTGGTGAACTTTTGACATGGGCCCCCCCCTCATCCCAACTGACGCCGAAAACCTCGAACGACCCCCTCCTCCGCACTCTATTATGTCCCTTAGTAAGCCCAGCACACAGTATTATCTCCCTTACTGGCCCCTGCACACAGTATTATGTCCCTTAGTGGCCCCTGCACACAGTATTATCCCCCATAGTGACCCCTGCACACAGTATTAACCCCCATAGTGGCCCCTGCACACAGTATTAACCCCAATAGTGGCCCATGCACACAGTATTAACCCCAATAGTGGCCCCTGCACACAGTATTAACCCCAATAGCGGCCCCTGCACACAGTATTATGTCCCTCTGTGGACACCCATAAACAATTATTATACTCTGGGGTCTTTTCAGACCCCAGAGTATAATAATCGGAGACCCGGGGAATAAGAACATTAAAATAAAACACTGTTGCTTACCTGTCCCTGGCTCCTATGCTGTCGCCCGCGCTCACGTCCTTCTTTAATGACGTCCGACGTCACATGACCCGGGAAGCATGCCGGGTTCATGTGACGTCAGAGACGTCAGACAAAGTAGGACGGAGGCCTGGCAGGATCGCGGAGAGGTAAGTAACAGTTTTTTATGTTTCTTACCTCTCCGGTCCGCTGATCATTATACTCAGGGGTCTGCAAAGACCCCCGAGTATAATGATAGCCTTTGTGGGGCCCGCAGTGTCACTTGCCGATCCCGGCCCAGCCAGGATCGGCAAGTGAATAGGGCCCGTAACAGCCTATTGAAAAAAAAAACTGCAGCGGTAGCGGCTGTCACCGGGCCCCCTAATGGCCCGGGCCCTGTGGCAGCCACCTCCGCTGCCTCTGCGGTAATTACGCCACTGACTGGAAGCTGATATCTAGTACAAAGACCAGTGAGAATTTAGATACGCCTGTGGATGCAGCTTTATACTTCTCGTAGTGGCCATGCTTAGTGTTTCAGCACAGTCTCATTCACTTGAATAGAGCTACACTGATATGAAGTATAATGCCAAGTGCAGTTTCTACTAAAAGTAAGAGCAGAGAAAACAATGAAGGTTCAGCGGCTCCTTCGATCAGCTAATCTGCAAAGGTGCGGAGAGTTGGTCCTTCTCTTATTTGATATTGATTGCTTATACTAAAGATAGGTCATCAATTATGTAGAACTGGATAATTCCTAGTGAAATGTATGACCTAGTGAGATATTGAATAAGATATTTGAAAGGATGATACAATTGGTTATTTGGTAGAATCATAAAAATAATATGAAAGATTAGGGATAAAAAATGTAAGCCCAAGTGATATATTTCATCACCTTTACAATTAGAAAAGTATTGATAAATGAGTCATGCCCATTCTATATTTTCTTGCTTGTTTATTTTTTTTTTTTTTAGAAATACAGATTTCAGGTAAATAAGAAAATTATCAGAGGAAACATTTTTTATACCAGTTACTCATTAAATGTGCAATAAAAAGCGTCACAAATGTATCGACATTTCCCAATGCCACATTTCTTCGGCATAGACTGTCAGAGAAGTCAGTGGATAATGCTTAAATTGTCATCAAAATAAAGCAGTGAATATTAGGCAAAATGAAAAAGAAAAGTAGTTAAAATCTAGTGACAAGAAGGATAGTTCTCTCTCAAACACACACACACACAGATCTACTATTAGGATTGAGTTGAATTTGATGGACAGAAGGGCATATTCTCCATGGGCCTCTCCTCCATTAGATGTTTAGGGCCTCCTGGTACTGGACCCAGTTGTATCGGAGGAGCAGAAGGGCATATGCCCTGGGACAGACCTCAATTAAATGTTTAGGGCCTTCTGACACTGGACCCAATTGTACTCACACCCAACTCCTATTGAAACTTTTTTGAATGATTCAGTCACAAATCATGGATGACTCAAAATTTTTAAAACACATAGTCCACCACTTTACATAGGCCATGTCTCCATATGCACTTGGCCGATTAACACAAACCCTGAATTAATTGAGATAGACTATAAATTTTATGAAGCTTATGATCTCAAAATAAAAAAAAGCCCAGGCCACTAAATAAAACTCCAAACTCTGCATTGAATGAACGCCATCCACAAGGATTGTGAACCCCTTGAGGACAATGAGAATATTTACTGACGTATACATATGTACATAATATGTGTGTAGACCTTTATAGATTTACAGATGTGTAGTACCTTATTTGTCTTCTTGGCTGGGTATGTCTCGGTATGTAAGTCACAAGTTAAGCAACTATGCTAAACACAACATGACTTTGTGACAAGTTATCACAAAGTGATATGCTGACTATCTTATGTGTGCCTATGTGTGACCACACAGTGGGGGAGTATGCCCCCAGCCTTCAGGTACATAGGGGAGCTATGGTGGAACAACTTATATACAGTCCTATGAAAAAGTCTGGGCACCCCTATTAATCTTAATCATTTTTAGTTCTAAATATTTTGGTGTTTATAACAGCCATTTCAGTTTGATATATCTAATAACTGATGGACACAGTAATATTTCAGGATTGAAATGAGGTTTATTGTACTAACAGAAAATGTGCAATATGCATTAAACCAAAATTTGACCGGTGCAAAAGTATGGGCACCTCAACAGAAAAGTGACATTAATACTTAGTAGATCCTCCTTTTGCAAAGATAACAGCCTCTAGTCGCTTCCTGTAGCTTTTAATCAGTTCCTGGATCCTGGATAAAGGTATTTTGGACAAACAATTCAAGTTCAGTTAAGTTAGATGGTCGCCGAGCATGGACAGCCCGCTTCAAATCATCCCCCAGATGTTCAATGATATTCAGGTCTGGGGACTGGGATGGCCATTCCAGAACATTGTAATTGTTCCTCTGCATGAATGCCTGAGGATTTGGAGCGGTGTTTTGGATCATTGTCTTGCTGAAATATCCATCCCCGGCGTAACTTCAACTTCGTCACTGATTCTTGAACATTATTCTCAAGAATCTGCTGATACTGAGTGGAATCCATGCGACTCTCAACTTTAACAAGATTCCCGATGCCGGCATTGGCCACACAGCCCCAAAGCATGATGGAACCTCCACCAAATTTTACAGTGGGTAGCATGTGTTTTTCTTGGAATGCTGTTTCTTTTTGGACGCCATGCATAACGCCTTTTTTTATAACCAAACAACTCAATTTTTGTTTCCAAAATGAGGCTGCCTTGTCCAAATGTGCTTTTTCATACCTCAGGCAACTCTATTTGTGGCGTACGTGCAGAAACGGCTTCTTTCTCATCACTCTCCCATACAGCTTCTATTTGTGCAAAGTGCGCTGTATAGTTGACCGATGCACAGTGACACCATCTGCAGCAAGATGATGCTGCAGCTCTTTGGAGGTGGTCTGTGGATTGTCCTTGACTCTTCTCACCATTCTTCTTCTCTGCCTTTCTGATATTTTTCTTGGCCTGCCACTTCTGGGCTTAACAAGAACTGTCCCTGTGGTCTTCCATTTCCTTACTATGTTCCTCACAGTGGAAACTGACAGGTTAAATCTCTGAGACAACGTTTTGTATCCTTCCCCTGAACAACTATGTTGAACAATCTTTGTTTTCAGATCATTTGAGAGTTGTTTTGAGTAGCCCATGATGCCACTCTTCAGAGGAGATTCAAATAGGAGATCAACTTGCAATTGGCCACCTTAAATACCTTTTCTTATGATTGGATACATCTGGCTATGAAGTTCAAAGCTCACTGAGGTTACAAAACCAATTTTGTGCTTCAGTAAGTCACTAAAAAGTAGTTAGGGGAATTCAAATCAATAAAATGATAAGGGTGCCCATACTTTTGCACCGGTCAAATTTTGGTTTAATGCATATTGCACATTTTCTGTTAGTACAATAAACCTCATTTCAATCCTGAAATATTAGTGTGTCCATCAGTTATTAGATATATCAAACTGAAATGGCTGTTGCAAACACCAAAATATTTAGAACAAAAAATGATTAAGATTAATAGGGGTGCCCAAACTTTTTCATAGGACTGTATACTTCCACCATTAGGTTATTGTTAAAAAAATTGTCTCAATGTTAAGGTCAAATTTTCACGGAGTTAAAGTTATAGAAAAGAACTTTCTTTGTTTGCAGTAGATTCTTCCCTTGATATGCAGTCAGCAGCCTTCCTGTATACTGTACAACAGAGGTAATATACTGCTATAGGAAATGGAAAATAGAGACTAGTGAGTGCGAAATATAGTTGAGTTCTAGAATGTTGCAGTAAAAGCTGAAGAGGTGCAGTCTAGGGCTATGACCTTTTTAATGGATATCATAATAATTCAATTCTATTACATTGCTGTTTGGCCTTCAGCTCTGGATTAAGATGAAAAGGAGAGCACAGAATTCACACTAAGGTGCCCTACATAGTGAATGCTGAGCCAGCAGGAGAGTACAATTGTCCTCTTGTCATTGACAACCAAAGATGCTATATATAATGATAACATACCTGACAGATACCACTGCCAAATACTACTGCAGGCTGAAATACTTAAGGAGGTTTGTCAGAAATAAAACCGTTATCTTGCTTGTGCCCAATCTTTACTATATAATCAGCTGTATATGGGTGGGACTGTGGTATTGTGACTGACGCCTCTGCTGTAAAGTCCTTGCATGTTTCCTGGAGTTGTACACAGCACACAAAATCGTAAAACTTTTATTATAATGAAGGTAAAGTTATCAAACACCCAAATCATGACATTTTTTATGTGAAGAATAATTGCACCCTAAAGCTCATAGCAATGACATCTAACCTGCTGGTGTCCGAGGCCTTTACCCGAATTAAAAAAGAACCAGGATGGAAGTAGCCTCTTTTTAAGCATGCACTGGCTGGCAAATAGCAAGGTGGCACCCTCGTATATGTAGGAGGATGACCTTATGGGGTATGTTGACTTTGAATTTGGTCCGGGCCTCTACTAGAGAATGATGCAGTGAATTATATAGGCTCAGTGCAATAAAGTACACATAAGGCACATACAGTACACATGTTCTGTAGTTATATAGTACATATGTTTATTAATCATACAATACACATGTTCGGTAATCATACAGTTCACATGTTCAGTAGACATGGTAGACTGTAAACATAACTTTATACAACAATTTCAACATAAATTTACCCTACCATCAAACAGTTGAATGATAGAAATGATGGAGGGAAACAATTCACATCGGTATTAGACCTCATACACACTACCTGGCTTCTCTGCCCCCTTGGAGTACATTTTTAACAACAAACTTGAGAGATGTCAGAAGTTGTTCATAGCTACCAGTAACCAGTCCAATATGGGCAGCATGGTGGATCAATGGTTAGCACCATTTTGAATCTAGCCAACATCTGCATTGAGTTGTATGTTCTCCTTGTGTATGTTTGTATTTCCTCCAACACTCCAATAACATACAGATAGGGAATTTAGATTGTGAGCCCTACTTGGGACGCTGAGTGATGGGGATATGTTGGAGCCATATAAATCAGCTAAATATCTACAAGGTTCCTTTATGATCAACTATTGTTATTGGAGGAAGCGGCCATTGGAATCAATGAACTATTCATGATATAAACAGGAAGAGATTCTTTATTGCATAAAGCTCCAAACAAATTAAAATTTGTTGAAAAAGACAAAGTTTTAATTTAAAAACCTACAAGGAGTTCCAGGTGCTGGATTTTCTTCCTTTCTACTGCAAATGAAAATTTCCTTGTCACGGTTGGCAACAAAAACACCTTCTTTTGTTTTTTAAGCCATTACTTATTTCTGATTTTTCAGTCTGTTCACTTTTCCTACCCAGAAGGCATTCCTGCATTCTAGACAAATGGACAAACTGAGCAATGAAAGAATCAGGGTACGGCAGCGGCATGGGGGGAACCAGAGGACATAAGTAACAGGATTGGCTGGTGGTTAAACAATATGGCTACTCAATTCGACATACAATGTGCTGTATTTTTCCTGCCGACTGGCTTCTTTCTTCCTCGCGGAACTCCCTTTTTTAAAAGTTGGCATAGTTGGCATAGTATAAATCCAAGCACTCTCCAAATGTTTTTGGGTCAAGAATGGGGAGCGCCATCTAATATATATATATATATATATATATATATATATATATATATATATATATGGGCCTTAATATGAGGTGTCCGCGGTTATGTTTTGGTCATGGTAATGTCGCTCACAATTGTCTGTAGCACTTGGATGTATCCTCACACGCCGGCAGACTCAAGAAGTGTCAGGAGACAAATTACACTGACAGCAGTAGAACGTCAAATAATTGGTAGAATAAGACTACTGGAAAAATGTAGGCCGAAATATTCAGCAAGGAAGGCATCTGCCTGAATATAGAATGCAGAGCCATGTAAATCCCAGACATGCACACCGTGCATAGAGAATATAATGCTGAGTGTGGAGTATTTTTTTGGACTGTTGTCTGCCAGACAAGGTGAAAGTCATCTGAAAACATTACCTCATAAAAGAAAGAAAAAATGCTAAGTGAAAGAAATCAGACAACTTGACAAGACAGATAATTGTGTGAAGAAATAATATTTTACTATGAGCACCATCTCCAAGTTCTGACAGATTCTGCAGTTTGACATCAGAAGAAGCATTTAAAAGAGACATTATACTTGACAGCAAAGCGTTTTAGTCACAGTGTCTTAAAGCTTATGAAGTGTCTTGTAGTAAAAGGAGTATTAACAATGGCAACGTTTCAAGATGCAAACACTTGTGAGATATTCAGTATTTCTGAGAAACTTGAAAAAATCTCCAGAAATGGAAGATATTGTACTGGGTCACATTTACTTGGACTTAAAAATTCTGGTCAGTCATTTTTAGCTTTTACAGTCCTATGAAAAAGTTTGGGCACCCCTATTAATCTTAATCATTTTTAGTTCTAAATATTTTGGTGTTTGCAACAGCCATTTCAATTTGATATATCTAATAACTGATGGACACAGTAATATTTCAGGATTGAAATGAGGTTTATTGTACTAACAGAAAATTTGCAATATGCATTAAACCAAAATTTGACTGGTGCAAAAGTATGGGCACCTCAACAGAAAAGTGACATTAATATTTAGTAGATCCTCCTTTTGCCTCTAGTTGCTTCCTGTAGCTTTTAATCAGTTCCTGGATCCTGGATGAAGGTATTTTGGACCATTCCTGTTTACAAAACAGTTCAAGTTCAGTTAAGTTTGATGGTCGCCGAGCATGGACAGCCCGCTCTCAAATGATCTGAAAACAAAAATTGTTCAGCATAGTTGTTCAGGGGAAGGATACAAAAAGTTGTCTCAGAGATTTAACCTGTCAGTTTCCACTGTGAGGAACATAGTAAGGAATTGGAAGACCACAGGGACAGTTCTTGTTAAGCCCAGAAGTGGCAGGCCAAGAAAAATATCAGAAAGGCAGAGAAGAAGAATGGTGAGAAGAGTCAAGGACAATCCACAGACCACCTCCAAAGAGCTGCAGCATCATCTTGCTGCAGATGGTGTCACTGTGCATCGGTCAACAATACAGCGCACT
Organism: Leptodactylus fuscus; assembly: GCF_031893055.1. NCBI lineage: Eukaryota > Metazoa > Chordata > Amphibia > Anura > Leptodactylidae > Leptodactylus > Leptodactylus fuscus. The sequence goes on along the minus strand of NC_134267.1, from coordinate 176,963,899 downwards.
TTGCACAAGGAGAAGCTGTATGGGAGAGTGATGAGAAAGAAGCTGTTTCTGCAAGCACGCCACAAACAGAGTTGCCTGAAGTATGCAAAAGCACATTTGGACAAGCCAGCTTCATTTTAGAAGAAGGTCCTGTGGACTGATGAAACAAAGATTGAGTCGTTTGGTCATACAAAAAGGCGTTATGCATGACGTCCCAAAAAAATAGCATTCCAAGAAAAACACTTGCTACCCACTGTAAAATTTGGTGGAGGCTCCATCATGCTTTGGGGCTGTGTGGCCAATGCCAGCATCGGGAATCTTGTTAAAGTTGAGGGTTGCATGGATTCCACTCAGTATCAGCAGATTCTTGAGAATAATGTTCAAGAATCAGTGACGAAGTTGAAGTTACACCGGGGATGGATATTTCAGTAAGACAATGATCCAAAACACTGCTCCAAATCGACTCAGGCATTCATGCAGAGGAACAATTACAATGTTCTGGAATGGCCATCTCAGTCCACAGACCTGAATATCATTGAACATCTGTGGGATGATTTGAAGCGGGCTGTCCATGCTCTGCGACCATCAAACTTAACTGAACTTGAATTGTTTTGTAAAGAGGAATGGTCCAAAATCCCTTCATCCAGGATTCAGGAACTGATTAAAAGCTACAGGAAGCGACTAGAGGCAAAAGGAAGATCTACTAAATATTAATGTCACTTTTCTGTTGAGGTGCCCATACTTTTACACCGGTCAAATTTTGGTTTAATGCATATTGCACATTTTCTGTTAGTACAATAAACCTCATTTCCATCCTGAAATATTACTGTGTCCATCAGTTATTAGATATATCAAACTGAAATGGCTGTTGCAAACACCAAAATATTTACAACTAAAAAAGATTAAGATTAATAGGGGTGCCCAAACTTTTTCATAGGACTGTATGTGTTTCTGGAAACATAAGACGATAAGCCCTATGGCCACTATTATAGCGACCCATGAATTGTCGCCCAGCTTTACTCAAACTATAAGTGGAATGTAACTTATAGTGTACCTATGGCATACTTGCCAACAAGGCAACAAGGGTCTGGAAGAATGTAAATTTTTGAGAAAGAACACACCCCTTTGGTTGTGCCACACCAGTATGAACATGACTGATACATAAAGTGTCTATGTCACTTGTATAGTGAGATAAACTCTGGTAGATATGAGGGAATTGCACCTGAGCCAGGAGATTTGTCTACTCTTCTGGTCCTCCCTCTTTTCAGTAGACATTCTTGGAAAGTTGGCAAGTATGACACACTGCATGGCTAAAACAAACTTAATGTCATAATGAAATGTAAAAAGTTTTTTATCTGTAATGTTGTGGATACTGGGACCCGTTCACCGTCTAAAAATAAGAGGCAGAAGGGCTGAACTGACCGCTGTGCCCCTTTGGGTCTGATGGACTCCCAGTAAAGTATATAATACCAGGTATGGGCTCATAGGACATTTATGAATTCATACACCATACAGTCGTACTCCAAAGAGAGCTGGGACGAGTAGATCAGAATGGATGGGCCACAGTGCTTAGCCTAACATTTTGCCTCAATACATCAATACAAAGTCTGCCAGGTCCGACACTATGTGTCTCCGCCGATCAGGTGTCTTCTGAAGATGATACACAGAGAAGAAAGCAGGAAGACGACAGTTCTGTTCTCTGTGTAGTGGCCAGATCAGGTTACTGCACATCAACTCAACCATACTCTTGAACACCATATGTTTAATGGATGCCATCCATCACCCATAGGAGCTATGTTAAAGGGGCTGTCCCATGAAATGAAGATTGCAGAACTTTTCTCCTCCTCCACGTTCAACCTAAGCTCTGCCAGGCTGAATGTGGGCAGGACCGGTGTGGTCAATACCACACATCTAACATGTTGCAAGGTGGTTAGTATTCAAGGACAACATCATTCGGCATCATTTACCTCCTTGGAGTATATTCACATTACAAGTATTCTTCACTTTGAACATTATAGGGGATATTGTTTGTTTTTATAATACTGTACATGTACAACTCTAAGGCTCTGCTCACGTCATTTAGTAAAACCATTTGGAATCAATGGGCGACATTCTCCTATATGCCTATAGAGGTCCATATAGTAACCTTCCACTGGATTGGAGTCCTGATTGTATACTGGGACAGAAACAAAATGTAATCAGAACCTAACACGTCAAGTTCCTGTGATCTTGATCTCACAAACATTATCTTGTATCAATCACACGGGCAGAATATCTTTGATAAAGAAGAAGACACTCTTTTTAAATTACAATAAAAAATGTATTTTCCCAGAAATCTAAAATATTTTATCCTCCGAGGGAAATAAATAAAATAAATAATTGTATGGGGGATTCAATAGCACTATATTAATTTATCTAACAGCATGACTAAATCTGTGCTAACGTAGCATTTATCTGATATTCATCTGTAATGTAGGATTTTAAAGAAATATTGCATGTGCTATGCCTAAATGCGCTTCAGCTCAAAAAGTTAAACGCAACATGAGCCACAAAAGATTTATATCAGCTTATAAAAGATAGAATGTAATTTAGACTTTCACACACGTTTTTACCCTGACACAAAAAAAAAAAGTATGACAAGGTATGATAAAAAGAAAAGTTGGTCTTGTCTGCCTCGCTTTTTAGAAGCAGGATACCCTAAAATGATCTGATGATGCCATGTTTGCTGCTCAGACCCCCAGTGATCAACTGAAGGCTGCGGAGAAACATGTCGGTCCATATAGGTGGCCATACACATTAGTCTAAAGTTGGTCAAGTGGACAATTTTAACATAAATTATAGTTTACCAGTGTAAGGTCATTTAGACATTTGTAGACAGACCGTCACCATCTAGAAGGAAGTTGGTTATGTTTAAAATGTCTGACAGTTTCTAGTCCTTGTAGGTTTATTGCTTAGTTGTCCATTAAATGAACAAACTTTCCATGAAAAAGCAATCTTAGAGGAACTGTACAGTCAAAATGAACTACTGATGCTGTCCATATAGGCAAAAATGGCTCCATCAGCGTAGGATTTATTTACCAGGTGATGGTTCCTTTTATGGATGTTCAAACATCAACCTATTTCTTTCTAATTTAGTGGCCACCTTAAAGGAACATTCCTACTTTTTACACTTTCTCCCTATTAGTAATTGGCATCATATAACCTGCAGTACTCTTACTTTGCTTACCTGATACAGTCTCCATTTGGCTTACCCTTTTGCTTAAAGCTGGCCAGACACATTAAATCTTAGACTGCCATTGCTTGACTGAGATGAGGACAGCAACTGTCAATGTCTGTAAAGTGCTGCGGAATATGATGGTGCTATACAAGTAAGCATAATAAATAAATAAACTGTGGTTGGTTTGTCGTACAACCAACTGCCCCAAACACATGAACAACCAAGAACCTCTCAATGAGCATTTAACTATCCCAGTCACTAAGAAATTAATAAATTAAAATCGATCAATATTAATGAAATGCTGAAAACAGACAATGAAGGACACTTTGTGGGTATAATAGCAGTAGTAGGGCAAACACAAGCCCATAATACAAAAATCTCCCACAGGTCTGTCGCTTTACCCATACACAATAGATCACGATAGACAGACAGCAGAAAAAATCTAACATGATAGATTTTGGTTTTGACCAACTTTAGTTGATGGTTGGCTACATGGGACGAGACTGTCATAGGTTTCTGTACGACCAACCAACAGCAGACAATCCAAAATCTGCGAAGTCTAAAATCTAATGTGTATGGCCAGCTTTACATGTTTGGCAGTCTCATTTGCCGATTAGCAAATACTCTCTTGGTCCATAGGAAATACTCTCAGAGAATGTATTAGTGCATGAGGTATGTTTTAAGACTTTATCTATAGGGACAGGAGAAACCCCTTATATCACCACAGGAGAAGGTGGAGGAGACTGACAAAGACATTGCCTGGATTTAGACCCTGTGGCCAAAAACCACACATCAGAAAGCACACATGGTTCAAGCCTGAGTAGTTGCTGCATTCTCATCCACATATTATAGACATATGAAAATGTAAGTAAAGGAAACCATATATTGTCTGTGGTATATCTATGTGTATTGGCACATCTACTTCAGTAATGTACACTATAATCTAGCGCCTTGTATAAGTGTCTCTATCACCACACTTGTAACTGTATTGTTATATCACAGATTATATCATAGGTTGAGAACACATGTAACATACACACGCTCCCTGGCTGTCATTAGCAGTCAATTCATGCTGAACATCTTAGGGCTAGTTCACACGTGGGCAAAGGGGAGGTTTTTGACAGCGGAATTCGCTTCAAAAACCTCTCCTTTAACATGGTGGTCTATGTAGACCACTAGCTTTTTTTTTCCTCCTAGCGTTTTCCGCCTGAAGAAGCGACATGACCTTTCTTCAGGCGGAAAACGCCTGAAGAATTGCATAGAAGTGAATGGGAGGCGAAAACCGCGCGGTAAAAAACTGCGCGTTTTTTTGCACACAAAACCGCGCGTTTTTTTGCAAAAAAACGCGCGGTTTTCGCCTGCAGTTTCTATAGCACATATAGGAAAAAAAAAACCCTAGCGAAAACCGCTAGCGAAAACCGCGTCAAAAACCTCGTCAAAAACCGCGTGGAATGCAAAAAACAGCGTCAAAAAAACTCCTCGAGGTTTTTTTACCTCGCACAAATAAGCTAGGCGGTTTTCACGTGTGAACTGACCCTCGGCAGGAAACCATTAGCAATCACTTGGATCCTGCAGGATATCAGTCTACAGGCTTCTATCCCCCTGCATGAAGTGCATCACATGATCCAGCTGAGGTTATCCGAATCAGCAAGCCATAGCATCCATTTATATTGGGATACAAAATGCATTTGTGGTGCGAGGAATCTTTCTAGTTCACCTCAGAGACATTTTCTGAATTAATTTAGATTTAATCTCTGGAAGTATTATTTGCAACTTAGGACGGTTTATGTCACATTTTGGTGTATGTTTGAGCATATCCATTTTATTATAGGTCAAAGAAAAAGTATGTTGTACAGAGGAGTGAAGAGGCACATTGCTGTCATGAAGATGTCAGGAGATGCCGGCTAGTCATTTATGACCTTGTCCACGTAGGTACTGAACCAACCAGAGGCAGGTGTATTTTATCTAGAAGAAGACCTCTGGTGGAAACACAACTCTCCGAACCTGCACCTGACTATCTGATAGTTTATCACACTCTGCACTTTGTTATCAATCACATGATGGCTCAGCACAGCATCAAATGGGCACCTAGTGCCAGTACCATCTCTGCCTGCTGGGGACAGTGTGATTACCCTCTATATTCTCAATCTTCTTACCAATCTTTTCTCTGTTTCTCAAGAGGTATATAAATTGTCACAAAGACCGGGAGATCATCTCATTTTTGGGGAAATTGGCAAGTATGCTTTAACTCTTTCACAACTAGATAACAGGTATGACTCATCACATTCCTGTCTCCACTATCTGTCCACCTGATGGCAGCAAAGTGCCAGTAACACACTGGAATACAATGTTAATTCAACTGTAACACATGAGTAGCTGCTACAGTATTATCTCTGCACCAGAACATTCTGGAAGGAGTGACTGCAATCTGATTCCCAAGAACACTCAACAATAGCATGGCTACTGTGCAAAAGTCATCAGAGTAGTCAATACAATACAAATCATAAAATGCACAATAAGACACACTAGTATATAAACAGCATCGAGAGGGACTGCAACCCACCTAGCACACCTCTCACATGGTGCAATACAAACAACTCACAATGCATAATGCAATGGTACAACAGTAAACCATCTTGTGCTACACCTCTGCTATCACTGCATGTACAATCTGAACAAGGCCTTAATATTCCCCATGCATCCTGCCCGGCGTGTAGCCGTGATTTGTGCACTTGAAAAAGGGTGGCCCAACATCCGAAACGCGTTGTGCTGTACTGTATTTTATCCTATTAAAGCTGGTCTCAACAACACGCTTGTTTCCTGCTCCCTGCTTCATATGCACGACCTCAGAGCGCGGATCCTTGTCTCCATTTTTTCTTCTGTTCACCTCCCCGGTTATCCGGTGTCTGTTGACGGAACCGCTGCCACTCTCACCAAGAACCATCCACCACATAACTGCATCTTTGGGTGTTGTGACTTCATCACAACCCCACCAGGTGAGAGTCCAACTGGTCATTTTCTACTCTACTCTTCTACCATCTGTCCGATTTTAGTAGTGTTTACTACACTTAGTGCGCTCGGTGTCTCTCTTTTTCTTCTTTTAATCTTCTCCATATTTATCTCAGCACTGGTCCCAAGAAACAGCCATATGTTCAAGTTATGCATTTGCACTACCTTACAACAGTACAGTAATGCTAGGTTCACACTAGCGCTGTGGTCTCCATCGTTTGGGTCCACCGAGAGACCTGAATAATGGAGACCCGAACCCCTAAAACAACAGTTTTTTCATGGACACCATCAGACTCCATTGACTATTGGATGCCTGCCAGGTGTCCTCCATTTAAAAACTGAAACTGGTGGAGAAAAATGTCCTCCGTGCAGGACTTCTCTCTCCAGTAATTTTCGGTGCTTTCTGTGACAGTCTCCAGACTCTGGTGCAGATGTCAACCCAGCCTTAAAGTAGCCCATTATTTTACTGACAGAGGGAATCTTATCTCTATATAATCTCTTATCAATTAAATCACCGTCTTCTTCTCCAGTCCAAACAGTCCAATTCACCAGAACCCCTACACTGTATTATTGGTGTATTATGCCATCTAGCTCAGTCTGGCTTTCTGAGATTCCTTCTCTCTAATCTCTCCCTTGTACTATCAGCATCCGCCAAACCCAGTTCATTTCGAGCCAGTTCACTCCTCTCAAATTGAGTACCCCCTGTTGGCTTAAAGTTGTAGAGATTACGCCCCATCTTGGATGTTTAATAGTACATGCTAGGATTTTTGTTCAGCATGTGAATCACGACCCAAACTGCTGTAATAAATTGTAATTATTACCGTAGCACACATGCTTGTAACATTAGGGTATACAGAAGAGTTTTTGACAAGCTGCACAGCAGGACACACACAACATTATTACACTGCACAACAATTAAAACAACAACTCAGTTACACCTTGCTAAATCTCAATTAGTCCATATTAGAACCAAAATAGAAAGACATAAAAGCTAATGAATTAGAATAAATAAGTAAACAACTCTGCTTATGTTCAGTTTGCTCATGTATTAACATCCAACTGTGAACTCCAAGGATGGCAATATAATCTTGGCAGAGAAGCAATTCTGCAATGGCGTTATATAAGAAGACCTTATAGAGCGTCATAGATGGAGCATCACTGGTGGAATCAAGCAGAAACTAACTCAAATATTTCAGTCTTCTTAGTTTCAACCCATTTTATTTGGGGTTGAACTGAGGACAGAAGAGTTGGCAAAATACACTCACTGACAAGAAATTGGGTAGAAATGTCAGATTGCTGCAAAACTGGGAATGCAGTTGTCTCAGGCAGATATGTAAATGATCATGGATCTGGTCTGATTAGACACTCAGTCTTGCTGCAGGAAGGTGTAAAAGTGCTTCCCCTGCTGCCCGGTGAAAAGGCTCCCAGAGACTACTTTTGGGTAGTGTATACCATGGTGAGCCGGCTAGACATACCCCTACAACACATTCAAAGACATTTTGCCCAGTTGACAAATTTGTAAGAGTGCACATCATTGGACTGAATGAAGCTGAACGTCATTATGTGATGTTGTGTTGTCCTGCCATCTAGGTTGTTCTGACCTAGCTCTTAGGAGGTGTTGGGTGCAGTGGTTATGTGCGGGCATGCATATGCTGAACAGATTCTGGACAGCCTAGACAGACAATCAGGACAGAGGATTATTTGATCTACCAACAAGCAGAAGCAGCTCCCACAGTTTCCTTGTCCACCGTCCAAACACAGGTTTCACCTTCATTACACACCCCTGTTTCTGCCTGGACTAACTTCAGGTGCTTAGGAGAAGAAAATGAGTGTTATTGCACTCATTAATAGAGATGAGCGAACACTAAAATGTTCGAGGTTCGAAATTCGATTCGAACAGCCGCTCACTGTTCGAGTGTTCGAATGGGTTTCGAACCCCATTATAGTCTATGGGGAACATATACTCGTTAAGGGGGAAACCCAAATTCGTGTCTGGAGGGTCACCAAGTCCACTATGACACCCCAGGAAATGATACCAACACCCTGGAATGACACTGGGACAGCAGGGGAAGCATGTCTGGGGGCATAAAAGTCACTTTATTTCATGGAAATCCCTGTCAGTTTGCGATTTTCGCAAGCTAACTTTTCCCCATAGAAATGCATTGGCCAGTGCTGATTGGCCAGAGTACGGAACTCGACCAATCAGCGCTGGCTCTGCTGGAGGAGGCGGAGTCTAAGATCGCTCCACACCAGTCTCCATTCAGGTCCGACCTTAGACTCCGCCTCCTCCGGCAGAGCCAGCGCTGATTGGCCGAAGGCTGGCCAATGCATTCCTATGCGAATGCAGAGACTTAGCAGTGCTGAGTCAGTTTTGCTCAACTACACATCTGATGCACACTCGGCACTGCTACATCAGATGTAGCAATCTGATGTAGCAGAGCCGAGGGTGCACTAGAACCCCTGTGCAAACTCAGTTCACGCTAATAGAATGCATTGGCCAGCGCTGATTGGCCAATGCATTCTATTAGCCCGATGAAGTAGAGCTGAATGTGTGTGCTAAGCACACACATTCAGCTCTACTTCATCGGGCTAATAGAATGCATTGGCCAGCGCTGATTGGCCAGAGTACGGAACTCGACCAATCAGCGCTGGCTCTGCTGGAGGAGGCGGAGTCTAAGATCGCTCCACACCAGTCTCCATTCAGGTCCGACCTTAGACTCCGCCTCCTCCAGCAGAGCCAGCGCTGATTGGCCGAATTCCGTACTCTGGCCAATCAGCACTGGCTAATGCATTGTATTGGCGTGATGAAGCAGTGCTGAATGTGTGTGCTTAGCACACACATTCAGCTCTACTTCATCGGGCTAATAGAATGCATTGGCCAATCAGCGCTGGCCAATGCATTCTATTAGCTTGATGAAGCAGAGTGTGCACAAGGGTTCAAGCGCACCCTCGGCTCTGATGTAGCAGAGCCGAGGGTGCACAAGGGTTCAAGCGCACCCTCGGCTCTGATGTAGCAGAGCCGAGGCTGCACAAGGGTTCAAGTGCACCCTCGGCTCTGCTACATCAGAGCCGAGGGTGCGCTTGAACCCTTGTGCACCCTCGGCTCTGCTACATCAGAGCCGAGGGTGCGCTTGAACCCTTGTGCACACTCTGCTTCATCAAGCTAATAGAATGCATTGGCCAGCGCTGATTGGCCAATGCATTCTATTAGCCCGATGAAGTAGAGCTGAATGTGTGTGCTAAGCACACACATTCAGCACTGCTTCATCACGCCAATACAATGCATTAGCCAGTGCTGATTGGCCAGAGTACGGAATTCGGCCAATCAGCGCTGGCTCTGCTGGAGGAGGCGGAGTCTAAGGTCGGACCTGAATGGAGACTGGTGTGGAGCGATCTTAGACTCCGCTTCCTCCAGCAGAGCCAGCGCTGATTGGTCGAGTTCCGTACTCTGGCCAATCAGCGCTGGCCAATGCATCCCTATGGGAAAAAGTTTATCTCACAAAAATCACAATTACACACCCGATAGAGCCCCAAAAAGTTATTTTTAATAACATTCCCCCCTAAATAAAGGTTATCCCTAGCTATCCCTGCCTGTACAGCTATCCCTGTCTCATAGTCACAAAGTTCACATTCTCATATGACCCGGATTTGAAATCCACTATTCGTCTAAAATGGAGGTCACCTGATTTCGGCAGCCAATGACTTTTTCCAATTTTTTTCAATGCCCCCGGTGTCGTAGTTCCTGTCCCACCTCCCCTGCACTGTTATTGGTGCAAAAAAGGCGCCAGGGAAGGTGGGAGGGGAATCGAATTTTGGCGCACTTTACCACGCGGTGTTCGATTCGATTCGAACATAGCGAACACCCTGATATCCGATCGAACATGTGTTCGATAGAACACTGTTCGCTCATCTCTACTCATTAAGTGTCTTGCCCTTGACAGCCAGCCACTGTCACCTTCATTTGCAGTGGTATCCAGAACATGAAACCTAGACAGCTAAAGACAGGAAGCGTATTATCATTAGCAACAAATTCCGGTTCTATTTGGCATCCAAAAATGGCTGAGTATGGAGGCTTTGTGGTGAGCACTTCAATCCTGTATTTGCTGTGGAGCAATGCACTGCCAGAAACATGTGATAACATGGGGAGCCATCACATTCGACAGGGTCCCCCCCTAGTTGTGATAACAATGCCGTGATATGTGTAGGGCATCCTGTGGCCACATATGATGCTCTTATGGCAGGGCTGTTTTCAGCAGGATAATGTATTTCTACAAACAGCAAAGATTTCCTGGAAATCACTCCTCCAAATTGTAAAACTTCCTTGTTTTTCCTTGTCCCCAGATTTTTGTAAACCGATCATCCAAAGGATGCCATAAATAATTTGCACGCCTCCCTCCCCAACCGTATCTCTTCTTGCATCCAAGCTAGAGGTAGCTCAAAAGGGTACTAGAGTCTTCTTTAAATCGTGCCGTTTTCCCCAATAAACTTATTCTTTTGCTCTCATATTGTAATGACTTACATATAACTCGCCATTCACACATACAAAGTTTCGTTTTATTCCAACCTTCTCTATGCTTTTTTTTTCATTTTGTTATTTGACATATTCGTGGCTCATAAGGAGATTTAAGTTCTAAATTACGAATGAGGCCACAATATTACAGTCAGAAACTAGGACCTCTATGGCAAATGTGTGCTATGTGAACATGGCCTTACAAGTGGATTCTGACTAACAGTCACTTCTGAAGTTAGATTTTCGTACTAGGAGCTAGCCCACAGACTAGTAATCCTGCAGCTGCATCCTCATTTAGGCTGGATTTACAAGTTTAGGTTTTATGATGCAGTTTTAGAAGCCCATATCAGGTGTGGATCATAAAGGGAGAGACAGTATAAAGGATTGATGGTATTGTACCTCCCTTTTTTTTACAATCTATTCCTAGTTTGGACTTCAAAAATTGAATCAAAACTGCGACAAAACTTAAGCATAGAAATTCTGTATTAAATGTCAGAAAACTGGCTGCAATGACTGAGAAGAAGCACCTACTGTAGCAGCCAAAGGGATGTACTGAGCACGGAGGAAACATTACTGCCTAGAGTGAGGCCGTGTAGATGGGACTGGTTAATGCAGTGCACATGGGGTAGTTTTCCACTCACATTCAGCTATATAGAAGGAAATCCTGTCCCTCTCTGCTTGATACAAAATGTTCCATTTATTACATACTAGCCTCTGCCCGCGACTTCGTCTGCGTGTTGTTGGTGTCAATGATTCGCCTATATTCAGTAAATTTCTGCTGTCGATGGTTTGCCTGCTCCGGCATTTCAACAGCTCTTAAGCTGTCCTGCTCCTGAACTTGTTCCTCACGCCGTGCCTGTGATTGTTCAAGCATCTCAGCAGCTCACTGGGACGCCATATAATGAATATGTTGTTGACATTATCGGTTATATTGTTACTTGTATAGTGGCAGTGTACACTTGGCACAAAGAATTCTGCTTTTTATTCACCCAACAATAAGACAATATTTTATGCTCAGTGCTAGATAAAGATCCATTGGTTTTGAAATGTTGTATTAACACTGGGTGAATAAAAAGTAGACTCACTTTATTCACCATATTGGAGTGTTGTATTTTTTGTGTTATGTGCGGTAGAGATGAGCGAGTACTATTCAAAACTCCCCTTTCTAATAGCATGCACCCATAGGAATGAATGGACGCAGCCATTACGCAGGGGGTTAAGCAGTCGTCCGCCGGCCCCGTCTGCGTGCCGGTCGCTTCCATTCATTCCTATGGGTGCGTGCTATTCGAAACAGCCGTTTCGAATAGTACTCGTTTATCTCTAATATGCGGCCCTTTAGACTGGCACTGTGGATTGCATGCATCCTGGATTGGATTGAAAGTTGTGTTGCTGTTTTTACTTTTAATTTTTTCAGTATATGTTTAGCATTATGCTATTTCTCCTAGGTTACAATTCTGAATCCACTCCTGTGTGTGATTCCCTATCCTCCATACTGCAACGGTGTTGTATTAGAAATAAATACATTCTTACATACATATATTGTTATATGCAGACTTAATATGTCTGCAGAGAGTCCTTTGTGCTCTGTTGGTACTCAGTCCATTACTCTCTACTGTCGGCAACAGAAGACAAGAACCTACTGAAAAGAACTGAAGATCCAATGCAAAGAGCCACCAGCTCAGCTCTCTGGTAGGTAAACCTTCTTTTTACAGAATAAAACATAAAAGCTTTGTATTACTTTATCATAGCAACCATCCCATAGCTGCGCAGTGTCCTATTACTTTCCTAATGCTATTTTATCCTGCTAACATATCAATGTGCAAGAGAGTTATAATAGTTATAGTAATGTCTATTACACTTTGTTTCTTATGACATCTGTTATTTATTTGGTTCCAGTGATAATGATGTGGATTGCAGTTACTTCTTATCAACACCAATATGTATTCATTATTATGGTCACAGGCATTATGTACATTGGGAAATCATCTTTGATTCATTAGGTTTACAGAATGACTCCCGCCACATATGAGAATTTCAGTTCTAGCATTGACTAAGTGATTTACAAAGTTGATATCAACTTCTAATATGAATACTGGTTGGATGATGGAAGGCACAATACACCATTATATATAAGTAATAGATTACTATTGATAGCCAACTCTTTACCCCACAATGTCCAGAGGTTCCTGTTTTTCTTGCTATGGTATATTTTCTATTACATCTGTCTGGGTGTTTTATCCTGGTTCTTTTGAATGTGGAATTTCAATGACATTTACATTTTCAACAGTTCTTACTGTTGTAAAGCATGACAGCCATCTCTGGGGAACAATAATGTACCCCACAAGTGACCCATCAGATCCTTCAATTCTTCATTGCTAGAGTAAAACGGTGGTGCTAGGAAATTATTAATCCACCTTGTCTCCTCATTTCATTGTCTTTTTCCAGGTATTAAGGGTGTAGACTACATTTCATTGTTGACTTGTTATAATGAATCCATATTAATACCATATTGTTTGGACGAGGTGTAGCTCTAGTCTAATAGATGGACAGAATTTTTCTACAATAAACTGTCAAATGGACTTGCAAAGTAAAATGGCTTTGTTTTGTTGTGGGTTCAAAGAATAGCAAAAAGATCAATGCCAAACATCATTCATTTCAGTGGAAACACAGCAGGGGAATTTACTAACTCATGGGGTACATTGTGGGGCAACCTTGACGCAAGGCTCATTGTTCCTTCTACTCCCTTACAGAGGTGTATAGAATTAGAGAAAAATGGGACAACATGAGGACATCTCAGCCCGACAAATTTACTATAAATTACACTAGAAAGCTGGCCTCCAGTTACTTTACTAAATGCCTCCAGTTTATTAAATGCCTCCAGTTACTTTACTAGTCTGATGCAAGTGTACAAATACAGAATAAGCAAGCATACAATATAAGTTGTCACCTGGCTTCAGGTCAGATCTGAAATTGTGCTGTCAATGCCCAAGCTATCAATGCAATTCAATAACTGTAGTGAAGACACTAGGCATCAAGATTGGAAGGCCATCTATTATGTTATTATTTACAAAACTTATATACCCCCTATCCCTTTTCATTAGATGGGTAGGAAACTAGGATGGGTATAGGCTGTTCCAGAATCAAAATACGCACCCAGCTAGTGTGCATGCCTTGTGCCCAGCAGTGCCAGGTATTACTAGACATCAGTGATAGTTGCTCCACTGCAAAGGCTTCTGGGAAGTCGGGCATGTTGTTCAGGGTTGCTTGCTATAGAGGGCAGCATAACAGAGGCACTGTCTCCCTGTTTACATTTTGGGAGACAGATTTGCATATTCTTCCCATGTTCCTTTGCAGTGGAGCAACTATGGCTGTATAAGTCTCCACACACCTGAGAAGTGGTCTCTCCCTAAGGAGTGACGTTATCCCCACAATCTGGTCTCACAGCCTCTCACTTAAACCAAATCAGTTCTCTCTAGGCTGCGCTGATGACGTCCAAGAGACAGAAACGGTGCCGTCCGTAGCTGAGAAACTGATTTGGTTATAACCTCGCATCATGCAGCAAAGGCTTCTGGGAAGTCGGGCATGTTGTTCAGGGTTGCTTGCTATACAGAGGCACTGTCTCCCTGTTTACATCTTGGGAGACAGATTTGCATATTCTTCCCATAGACATCAGTGGCGTAACTAAAATCTTGTGGGCCCTGATGCAATCTTTTGTCTGGGGCCCCTACCTCATCCCTACAGTGAATTCTTGATAGTGATGGTTACGGGTGCTAAGGAGTTTAATCCACCTTAGTGTGGTTAGGGTAATCTGTTGGTCTCCTTGGTTTATGGGCCAGATGGAAGCTGCAATCTCAGTACTAATGCCAGTCCTTATAGATCCCCTAAGGCTCCTGGGCCCCGATGCGACTGCACCCTCTGCACCCCCTCAAGTTATGCCCCTGCCATTCCCCAGGAAAGCTCACAACTTAAATGAAGTGGAAAAACCATAAAAACTAACACAATTAACCCTAAAGCCTTGATTCTTTAGTGCTAGGAAATAGCTTCTTGGCTATTGATATATTGTGTTCTTGATCCAGAATGAGGAGCGTTTAGTGCTATCACTTTCTCGTTCTGCTGCCGGTGGCAGTTTTACCTCTGCACTACTTGTAGGGTTCTCAGAAATAAGGGATTAACTAGCCACTTACTTAAACTGCCTACCGTAAGGACACAACTACTGTGGTTCTAATCTCACAATGCTCTACTGATTTATCCTATTAACTCAATTTACCATGAAAACATAGCACTGACATGAAGGCTTTTCCAAATAGCAATCTGCCCAGGTTTCTTGTCTACACAGGGGAAATTCTTCGAACCTTTCTGGCTCTGAAGTCTGATTATGTTTCTGCTGATGCCTTCTGCTCAATGATCCTTTTTCATTATAAACATAATACATATCCTTTACTATCATTTCAGACTAATTACCATTACTTTGTTAGAAAAGATCATACATTTAATTCATTCAGCAGATCTTATGATAAAGTGTGTGGACACTGAGGCAGCCAGACATTTTATATGCATTTTTTATACTCATTTCCAGGCGTACTGGATAAGATGACACCATATCTTCTGATAAATGCAGTTTGAAAGTTATTTGCTTGTCAAATGACCCCGAGGAGGATCGGCTTTTCCTGCTTGCATAGGTGCAACATCAACAATGCTTATGCAAAACGAAATTGTGAATCAATTGTAATTTGCAAGCTGTCACTCACTCCATTGTCCTCGGCTGTAGCGCTATTTATATATCTTTCTTATTATAGTCAAAGAACACAGCAAGGCAATTACTGGAATGTGTAATGTCTGCTCACTCACCCACAATATCTGTCTGTTTATGGTACAAAATTCCTTCACTTCAGCAATGGGTAGATCCATAGAGCAAGTATAGTAGCTGTATGTCCATGAGATCACTACAGGGCAGAGTCCAAAGTGTTTGCAAATCTAATACAATTTACTTACATGCGCCTTCAGATTCAGGACACCCTAACAAGATCTGTGGTATGTGGTAGCATGAAATTATGAAGATATGTCTGTAATTTTATGTCGTACATAGACACCATAGACATACTCTATGTACTCCCTTTAGGTATGCCCATTCCTGATGTGGGATGTATACAACTAACACTGATGGATACTCAAACCTGCACAGTGACGAATACAATATATCAATTTCTGGGATTGCGTGGTTACTGTCCAGTGTACACACAAGATTGTACAAAATACAGCCATGATCCTGCTGCAACTGCCATATACAGTGTTGGCCAAAAGTATTGGCACCCCTGCAATTCTGTCAGATAATACTCATTTGCTCCCAGAAAATTATTGAAATCACAAATTCTTTGGTATTGTTATCTTCATTTAATTTTACTTCAATGGAAAACCACAAAAAGAATTGTCAAAAAGCCAAATTGGATATAATTCAACACCAAACATAAAAAAGAGAGTGGACAAAAGTATTGGCACTGTTTGAAAAATCATGTGATGCTTCTCTAATTTGTGTAATTAACAGCACCTGTTACTTACCTGAGGCACCTAACAGGTGGTGGCAATAACTAAATCACACTTGCAGCCAGTTGAAATGGATTAAAGTTTATTCAACCTCTGTCCAGTGTCCTTGTGTGTGCCACATTGAGTATAGAAAAAAGAAATAAGACCAAAGAACTGTCTGAGGATTTGAGAAACAAAATTGCGAGGAAGCATGAGCAATCTCAAGGCTACAAGTACATATCCGGAGACCTGAATGTTCCTGTGTCTACCGTGCGCAGTGTCATCAAGAAGTTTAAAGCCCATGGCACTGTGGCTAACCTCCCTAGATGTGGACGGAAAAGAAACATTGACGAGAGATTTCAATGCAAGATTGTGCGGATGGAGGATAAAGAACCTCGACTAACATCCAAACAAGTTCAAGCTGCCCTGCAGTCCGAGGGTACAACAGTGTCATCCCGTACTATCCGTCAGCGTCTGAATGAAAAGGGACTGTATGGTAGGATGCCCAGGAAGACCCCACTTCTTACCCAGAGACATAAAAAAGTCAGGCTGGAGTTTGCCAAAACTTACCTCAGAAAGCCATAAACGTTTTGGAAGAATGTTCTCTGGTCAGATGAGACAAAAGTAGAGCTTTTTGGCAAAAGGCATCAACATAGAGTTTACAGGAAAAAAAAAAAAAAAAGAGACCTTCATTCAAAGAAAAGAACACGGTCCCTACAGTCAAACATGGCGGAGGTTCCCTGATGTTTTGGGGTTGCTTTGCTGCCTCTGGCACTGGACTGCTTGACCGTGTGCATTGCGTTATGAAGTCTGAAGACTACCAATAAATTTTGCAGCATAAAGTAATCATGTATTACCTTGGGACTTGGGGTGACTAACACAGGCCCCAGGTTTGTTAACAGGATTTACCTGAAGGAGGGTCAGTTTTGGTCAGATAAGGTTGCAGCCTGGTACAGGTCTAAACACCATACAGGTATGTGTTTTTACTCTTCCTCTTAACTGAACAGGTTCAGATATGTGTGTCATGTTTACCCAATGTACTGTCACAAAGTGATATAATAACACAATGTGATATACTGGCTATGCTATATGTGTCTGTGTGTAGCCACCCGGTGGTTGTGCTGTGCACTGGAGCCTTTCAAGGGTTTTGTTAACATGTCACAATATTGTATTGAATTAGTTTTTTAAAAAAAATCCTTAACCAAACTAGAGTCAGGTTTGCGATGGGCACATCTATATTTCTAATTGAATGGAATCATGGAACTGCAGCAATAAATAAGGCACAGACGTAGACAAGGCAAAATTATTATTAGATTCATTTCCTCTATGATCGAGACCACATGAGATTAAGTGTGGCTACTATACTGTATAACCACACAGTGCCACACAGATCCTATAGCTTTTCTAATGGAGCTTTTGTCCCTCTATATCCTGCATCAGAAACTTTAGATTTTCAAGTACCAACTCATACAATTTAACACATGTAATGTCTGTCTCTAGATGCAGATACATTGAATATTGCAGCCGATGTTACAGTCATTGTGATGACATCACTGTTGCCATTTCACATTCTGTTGAGTTACGGCATGCCAGCAGAAAGCTACTGTAACAATGGTTAAAATAATGACATGGACGGTGAGATTATGGCACTGTGCTGTCAGAACATTTGCTATAAATTAAGTAGAAAAAAAAGAAAAACACATCTATTTGTCATTTCTCCTGTTTTGTTTTTGACCCTTTCCATGCCTTGTAGTAAGAACAACTTGTGCAGCAGCACAGTGGACAGTCCCTAACCACACAGTGCTTTATATTATGCTGTATGTGTTGCATTGTTGTGTATTGTGCCATGTGTATAGTTTCTATGATAATCCTTTGTGTTTTAGGCTGTTTCAGTGGGGTTGAAAGAACACCCCCTGCCAGGTGTTGTCCAAGAATTGGAGCCAATGGATGTGTGACCTCAGCAGTCACTGGTGCAGTGCAGATGATGCATGTGAGTGATGTCACCAGTCCCTCTCCAGTGACCCCTGAGGCCACTGATTGTTCTTAGTGGTCACATGCGAGCAATAAGGAGCCAGCATGAGACAGCACGTGCACCTGCGATCTGCAAATTTTTTCCCTAATTTTACACCTCCTGGCCATCATAGAGGTAGTTCTTACCCATGAACAACCATTTTAATTTCCTCCCTAATGTCCAACATACTTAAATGTCCCTCCACAGAATATTGGCCTCCATCACTGCGCCCACACAATATAATGATACCATTAATGGTCCCTCATACAGTAGCCCCATCACTGGTCCCCACGGTTGTGATAATATTTGCACCCTGTCAAGGGTTTTCTAGGATGTGTCGCATTTAAGTGAATTCTGAGCTAATTTTAGCTAAGGTAAGAGTAGACACATTCAAGGTGGGACATACTATATTTGTATCCTTAGTGTTGGCCTTGTGACATGGCATGTCCAAAGCTAAATTTTTGCAAGATGCAAAATGTGCTGCATCTCGGTGCTTTGTCAAGCATCTAGTTTGACATAAAATTTTCCTGACTTGCTTGAATAGTGGACAAGACCTTGTCGGAAAAGGTGGAACAGATTAAATCCAACATAACCCAAGTTGTACCAAAATATTGGTTTGAAATTCTGTTTCAATGAAAGCCAACTCATACAGTGTTGGCCAAAAGTATTGGCACCCCTGCAATTCTGTCAGATAATACTCATTTTCTTCCAAAAAATGATTGCAAGCACAAACTCTTTGGTATTAATATCTTCATTTATTTTGCTTGCAATGAAAAAACACAAAATAGAATGAAAAAAAGTCAAATTATTGATCATTTTACACAAAACTCCAAAAATGGGCCGGACAAAAGTATTGGCCCCCTCAGCCTAATACTTGGTAGCACAACCTTTAGACAAAATAACTGCGAACAACCGTTTCCGGTAACCATCAATGAGTTTCTTACAATGCTCTGCTGGAATTTTACACCATTCTTCTTTGGCAAACTGCTCCAGGTCCCTGAGATGTGAAGGGGGGCCTTCTCCAAACTGCCATCAAGCGATCTCTCCACAGGTGTTCTATGGGATTCAGGTCTGGACTCATTGCTAGCCACTTTAGAAGTCTCCAGTGCTTTCTCTCAAACCATTTTCTAGTGCTTTTTGAAGTGTGTTTTGGTTCATTGTCCTGCTGGAAGACCCATGACCTCTGAGGGAGACCCAGCTTTCTCACACTGGGCCCTACATTATACTGCAAAATTTATTGGTAGTCTTCAGACTTCATAATGCCATGCACACGGTCAAGCAGTCCAGTGCCAGAGGCAGCAAAGCAACCCCAAAACATCAGGGAACCTCCGCCATGTTTGACTGTAGGGACCGTGTTCTTTTCTTTGAATGAAGGTCTCTATTTTTTTTCCTGTATACTCTATGTTGATGCCTTTTGCCAAAAAGCTCTACTTTTGTCTCATCTGACCAGAGAACATTCTTCCAAAACGTTTATGGCTTTCTCAGGTAAGTTTTGGCAAACTCCAGCCTGGCTTTTTTATGTCTCTGGGTAAGAAGTGGGGTCTTCCAGGGTACCCTACCATACAGTCCCTTTTCATTCAGATGCCGACGGATAGTACGAGTTGACACTGTTGTACCCTCGGACTGCAGGGCAGCTTGAACTTGTTTGGATGTTAGTCGAGGTTCTTTATCCACGATCTGCACAATCTTGCGTTGAAATCTCTCGTCAATTTTTCTTTTCCGTCCACATCTAGGGAGGTTAGCCACAGTGCCATGGGCTTTAAACTTCTTGATGACACTGCACACGGTAGACACAGGAACATTTAGGTCTTTGGAGATGGACTTGTAGCCTTGAGATTGCTCATCCTTCCTCACAATTTTGCTTCTCAACTCCTCAGACAGTTCTTTGGTCTTATTTCTTTTCTCCATGCTCAATATGGTACACACAAGGACAAAGGACAGAGGTTGAGTCAACTTTAATCCATTTCAACTGGCTGCAAGTATGATTTAGTTATTGCTTCCACCTGTTAGGTGCCTCAGGTAAGCAACAGGTGCTGTTAATTACTAGAGATGAGCGAACAGTGTTCTATCGAACTCATGTTCGATCGGATATTAGGCTGTTCGGCATGTTCGAATCGAATCGAACACCGCGTGGTAAAGTGCGCCATTACTCGATTCCCCTCCCACCTTCCCTGGCGCCTTTTTTGCTCCAATAACAGCGCAGGGTAGGTGGGACAGGAACTACGACACCGGTGACGTTGAAAAAAGTAGGCAAAACCCATTGGCTGCCGAAAACATGTGACCTCTAATTTAAAAGAACAGCGACGCCCAGCTTCGCGTCATTCTGAGCTTGCAATTCACCGAGGACGGAGGTTTCCGTCCAGCTAGCTAGGGCTTAGATTCTGGGTAGGCAGGGACAGGCTAGGATAGGAAGGAGAAGACAACCAACAGCTCTTGTAAGAGCTAAATTCCAGGGAGAAGCTTGTCAGTGTAACGTGGCACTGACGGGCTCAATCGCCGCAACCCAGCTTTCCCAGGATCCTGAATGGAATACACTGTCAGTGTATTCCCGTATACCCGATATATACCCCGATACCCGTTCCAACGGTGTGCCCCCCCACCTTCACCCCAGAAATACCCTGCAAGTCCCCTAGCAATAGAATTGGGGCTATATACACCCACAATTTTTACTACTGGTATACAGTGCCATTGTCTGACTGGGAATTCAAAGAATATATTGGGAATACAAATACCCTCATTTCTTGCTACTGCCATATAGTGCCAGTTTCTGACTGGTAATTCAAAGAATATATTGGGGTTACGTGCACCCACAATTTTTACTACTGGTATACAGTGCCATTGTCTGACTGGGAATTCAAAGAGTATATTGGGAATACAAATACCCTCATTTCTTGCTACTGCCATATAGTGCCAGTTTCTGACTGGTAATTCAAAGAATATATTGGGGTTACGTGCACCCACAATTTTTACTACTGGTATACAGTGCCATTGTCTGACTGGGAATTCAAAGAATATATTGGGAATACAAATACCCTCATTTCTTGCTACTGCCATATAGTGCCAGTGTCTGACTGGGAATTCAAAGAATATATTGGGGTTACGTGCACCCACAATTTTTACTACTGGTATACAGTGCCATTGTCTGACTGGGAATTCAAAGAATATATTGGGAATACAAATACCCTCATTTCTTGCTACTGCCATATAGTGCCAGTGTCTGACTGGGAATTCAAAGAATATATTGGGGTTACGTGCACCCACAATTTTTACTACTGGTATACAGTGCCATTGTCTGACTGGGAATTCAAAGAATATATTGGGAATACAAATACCCTCATTTCTTGCTACTGCCATATAGTGCCAGCGTCTGACTGGGAATTCAAAGAATATATTGGGGTTACGTGCACCCACAATTTTTACTACTGGTATACAGTGCCATTGTCTGACTGGGAATTCAAAGAATATATTGGGAATACAAATACCCTCATTTCTTGCTACTGCCATATAGTGCCAGTGTCTGACTGGGAATTCAAAGAATATATTGGGGTTACGTGCACCCACAATTTTTACTACTGGTATACAGTGCCATTGTCTGACTGGGAATTCAAAGAATATATTGGGAATACAAATACCCTCATTTCTTGCTACTGCCATATAGTGCCAGTGTCTGACTGGGAATTCAAAGAATATATTGGGGTTACGTGCACCCACAATTTTTACTACTGGTATACAGTGCCATTGTCTGACTGGGAATTCAAAGAATATATTGGGAATACAAATACCCTCATTTCTTGCTACTGCCATATAGTGCCAGTGTCTGACTGGGAATTCAAAGAATATATTGGGGTTACGTGCACCCACAATTTTTACTACTGGTATACAGTGCCATTGTCTGACTGGGAATTCAAAGAATATATTGGGAATACAAATACCCTCATTTCTTGCTACTGCCATATAGTGCCAGTGTCTGACTGGGAATTCAAAGAATATATTGGGAATACAAATACCCTCATTTCTTGCTACTGCCATATAGTGCCAGTGTCTGACTGGGAATTCAAAGAATATATTGGGGTTACGTGCACCCACAATTTTTACTACTGGTATACAGTGCCATTGTCTGACTGGGAATTCAAAGAATATATTGGGGTTATAAATACCCTCATTTCTTGCTACTGCCATATAGTGCCAGTTTCTGACTGGTAATTCAAAGAATATATTGGGGTTACGTGCACCCACAATTTTTACTACTGGTATACAGTGCCATTGTCTGACTGGGAATTCAAAGAGTATATTGGGAATTCAAATACCCTCATTTCTTGCTACTGCCATATAGTGCCAGTTTCTGACTGGTAATTCAAAGAATATATTGGGGTTACGTGCACCCACAATTTTTACTACTGGTATACAGTGCCATTGTCTGACTGGGAATTCAAAGAGTATATTGGGAATACAAATACCCTCATTTCTTGCTACTGCCATATAGTGCCAGTTTCTGACTGGTAATTCAAAGAATATATTGGGGTTACGTGCACCCACAATTTTTACTACTGGTATACAGTGCCATTGTCTGACTGGGAATTCAAAGAATATATTGGGAATACAAATACCCTCATTTCTTGCTACTGCCATATAGTGCCAGTGTCTGACTGGGAATTCAAAGAATATATTGGGGTTACGTGCACCCACAATTTTTACTACTGGTATACAGTGCCATTGTCTGACTGGGAATTCAAAGAATATATTGGGGTTATAAATACCCTCATTTCTTGCTACTGCCATATAGTGCCAGTTTCTGACTGGTAATTCAAAGAATATATTGGGGTTACGTGCACCCACAATTTTTACTACTGGTATACAGTGCCATTGTCTGACTGGGAATTCAAAGAGTATATTGGGAATACAAATACCCTCATTTCTTGCTACTGCCATATAGTGCCAGTTTCTGACTGGTAATTCAAAGAATATATTGGGGTTACGTGCACCCACAATTTTTACTACTGGTATACAGTGCCATTGTCTGACTGGGAATTCAAAGAGTATATTGGGAATACAAATACCCTCATTTCTTGCTACTGCCATATAGTGCCAGTTTCTGACTGGTAATTCAAAGAATATATTGGGGTTACGTGCACCCACAATTTTTACTACTGGTATACAGTGCCATTGTCTGACTGGGAATTCAAAGAATATATTGGGAATACAAATACCCTCATTTCTTGCTACTGCCATATAGTGCCAGTGTCTGACTGGGAATTCAAAGAATATATTGGGGTTACGTGCACCCACAATTTTTACTACTGGTATACAGTGCCATTGTCTGACTGGGAATTCAAAGAATATATTGGGAATACAAATACCCTCATTTCTTGCTACTGCCATATAGTGCCAGTGTCTGACTGGGAATTCAAAGAATATATTGGGGTTACGTGCACCCACAATTTTTACTACTGGTATACAGTGCCATTGTCTGACTGGGAATTCAAAGAATATATTGGGAATACAAATACCCTCATTTCTTGCTACTGCCATATAGTGCCAGTGTCTGACTGGGAATTCAAAGAATATATTGGGGTTACGTGCACCCACAATTTTTACTACTGGTATACAGTGCCATTGTCTGACTGGGAATTCAAAGAATATATTGGGGTTATAAATACCCTCATTTCTTGCTACTGCCATATAGTGCCAGTTTCTGACTGGTAATTCAAAGAATATATTGGGGTTACGTGCACCCACAATTTTTACTACTGGTATACAGTGCCATTGTCTGACTGGGAATTCAAAGAATATATTGGGAATACAAATACCCTCATTTCTTGCTACTGCCATATAGTGCCAGTGTCTGACTGGGAATTCAAAGAATATATTGGGGTTACGTGCACCCACAATTTTTACTACTGGTATACAGTGCCATTGTCTGACTGGGAATTCAAAGAATATATTGGGAATACAAATACCCTCATTTCTTGCTACTGCCATATAGTGCCAGTGTCTGACTGGGAATTCAAAGAATATATTGGGGTTACGTGCACCCACAATTTTTACTACTGGTATACAGTGCCATTGTCTGACTGGGAATTCAAAGAATATATTGGGAATACAAATACCCTCATTTCTTGCTACTGCCATATAGTGCCAGTGTCTGACTGGGAATTCAAAGAATATATTGGGGTTACGTGCACCCACAATTTTTACTACTGGTATACAGTGCCATTGTCTGACTGGGAATTCAAAGAATATATTGGGAATACAAATACCCTCATTTCTTGCTACTGCCATATAGTGCCAGTGTCTGACTGGGAATTCAAAGAATATATTGGGGTTACGTGCACCCACAATTTTTACTACTGGTATACAGTGCCATTGTCTGACTGGGAATTCAAAGAATATATTGGGAATACAAATACCCTCATTTCTTGCTACTGCCATATAGTGCCAGTGTCTGACTGGGAATTCAAAGAATATATTGGGGTTACGTGCACCCACAATTTTTACTACTGGTATACAGTGCCATTGTCTGACTGGGAATTCAAAGAATATATTGGGAATACAAATACCCTCATTTCTTGCTACTGCCATATAGTGCCAGTGTCTGACTGGGAATTCAAAGAATATATTGGGAATACAAATACCCTCATTTCTTGCTACTGCCATATAGTGCCAGTGTCTGACTGGGAATTCAAAGAATATATTGGGGTTACGTGCACCCACAATTTTTACTACTGGTATACAGTGCCATTGTCTGACTGGGAATTCAAAGAATATATTGGGGTTATAAATACCCTCATTTCTTGCTACTGCCATATAGTGCCAGTTTCTGACTGGTAATTCAAAGAATATATTGGGGTTACGTGCACCCACAATTTTTACTACTGGTATACAGTGCCATTGTCTGACTGGGAATTCAAAGAGTATATTGGGAATACAAATACCCTCATTTCTTGCTACTGCCATACAGTGCCAGTTTCTGACTGGTAATTCAAAGAATATATTGGGGTTACGTGCACCCACAATTTTTACTACTGGTATACAGTGCCATTGTCTGACTGGGAATTCAAAGAGTATATTGGGAATACAAATACCCTCATTTCTTGCTACTGCCATATAGTGCCAGTTTCTGACTGGTAATTCAAAGAATATATTGGGGTTACGTGCACCCACAATTTTTACTACTGGTATACAGTGCCATTGTCTGACTGGGAATTCAAAGAATATATTGGGAATACAAATACCCTCATTTCTTGCTACTGCCATATAGTGCCAGTGTCTGACTGGGAATTCAAAGAATATATTGGGGTTACGTGCACCCACAATTTTTACTACTGGTATACAGTGCCATTGTCTGACTGGGAATTCAAAGAATATATTGGGAATACAAATACCCTCATTTCTTGCTACTGCCATATAGTGCCAGTGTCTGACTGGGAATTCAAAGAATATATTGGGGTTACGTGCACCCACAATTTTTACTACTGGTATACAGTGCCATTGTCTGACTGGGAATTCAAAGAATATATTGGGGTTATAAATACCCTCATTTCTTGCTACTGCCATATAGTGCCAGTTTCTGACTGGTAATTCAAAGAATATATTGGGGTTACGTGCACCCACAATTTTTACTACTGGTATACAGTGCCATTGTCTGACTGGGAATTCAAAGAATATATTGGGAATACAAATACCCTCATTTCTTGCTACTGCCATATAGTGCCAGTGTCTGACTGGGAATTCAAAGAATATATTGGGGTTACGTGCACCCACAATTTTTACTACTGGTATACAGTGCCAATTTCTAACTAGGAATTCAAAATGCGCAAGGCTCCCGGAAAGGGACGTGGACGAGGCCGTGGGCGAAGTCGGGGGAATGGTTCTGGGGAGCAAGGTAGCAGTGAAGCCACAGGGCGTCCCGTGCCTACTCCTGTGGGGCAGCAAGCATTGCGCCACTCCACAGTGCCAGGGTTGCTTGCCACATTAACTAAACTGCAGGGTACAAACCTTAGTAGGCCCGAGAACCAGGAACAGGTCTTGCAATGGCTGTCAGAGAACGCTTACAGCACATTGTCCAGCAGCCAGTCAGACTCTGCCTCCTCTCCTCCTATTACCCAACAGTCTTGTCTTCCTTCCTCCCAAAATTCCGAAGCTTTACAGAACAATAACCCAAACTGTCCCTGCTCCCCAGAGCTGTTCTCCGCTCCTTTCATTGTCCCTCAACCTGCCTCTCCACGTCACGATTCCACGAACCTAACAGAGGAGCATCTGTGTCCAGATGCTCAAACACTAGAGTCTCCTCCATCTCCGTTCGATTTGGTGGTGGATGACCAGCAACCCACCCTCATCGACGATGATGTGACGCAGTTGCCGTCAGGGCATCCAGTTGACTGGCGCATTGTGCGGGAGGAGGAGATGAGACAGGAGTTGGAAGAGGAAGTGGTGGATGATGAGGACACTGACCCGACCTGGACAGGGGGGATGTCAAGCGGGGAAAGTAGTGTGGATGTTGAGGCAGGTGCAGCACCAAAAAGGGTAGCTAGAGGCAGAGGCAGAGGTCAGCAGCTTAGGCGAAGCCAGGCCACACCCGGAATCTCCCAAGATGTTCCAGTTCGTACCCAGCCCCGAAAAACTCCCACCTCGAGGGCACGTTTCTCGAAGGTGTGGAGTTTTTTCAAGGAATGCGCCGAGGACAGATATAGTGTTGTCTGCACAATTTGCCTCTCGAAATTGATTAGGGGCTCTGAGAAGAGCAACCTGTCCACCACTTCAATGCGCCGTCATTTGGAATCCAAGCACTGGAATCAGTGGCAGGCAGCAACGGCAGGACAAAGGCCGCCTGCCGTTCACGCCACTGCCACTGCCTCTGCCTCTGCCACTGCCACTGCTGACTGTGCTGGCGATGCACTCCAGAGGACGAGCCAGGACACCACTTCATCTGCCTCCGCCACTTTGTTGACTTCTACCTCATCCTCCCCTGGTCCTGTCTTATCTCCTTCTCCTGCACCATCAAAGGCACCATCAGGCGTTTCTTTACAACAACCCACCATCTCTCAGACATTGGAGCGGCGGCAGAAATACACTGCTAACCACCCACACGCGCAAGCCTTGAACGCCAACATCGCTAAACTGCTGGCCCAGGAGATGTTGGCGTTCCGGCTTGTTGAAACTCCCGCCTTCCTGGACCTGATGGCAACTGCGGCACCTCGCTATGCCGTCCCTAGCCGTCACTACTTCTCCCGGTGTGCCGTCCCCGCCTTGCACCAGCACGTGTCACTCAACATCAGGCGGGCCCTTAGTTCCGCGCTTTGCACAAAGGTCCACTTGACCACCGACGCGTGGACAAGTGCATGCGGACAGGGACGCTACATTTCACTGACGGCACACTGGGTGAATGTAGTTGAGGCTGGGACTGCTTCCCAAACTGGCCCGGTGTACCTCGTCTCCCCGCCTAACATTCCTGGCAGGGACACGAGAAGAACACCCCCCTCCTCCTCCTCCTCTACCGCCTCCTCCTCCGCCACCGCCTCCTCCTCCGCCACCGCCTCCTCCTCCGCTGTTAGATTGACCCCAGCTACGAGTTGGAAACGTTGCAGCACTGGCGTTGGTAGACGTCAGCAGGCTGTGCTGAAGCTGATCAGCTTGGGGGACAGACAGCACACTGCCTCCGAGGTGAGGGATGCCCTCCTCGATGAGACGGCAATATGGTTTGAGCCGCTGCACCTGGGCCCAGGCATGGTCGTTTGTGATAACGGCCGGAACCTGGTAGCAGCTCTGGAGCTTGCCGGACTCCAACATGTTCCATGCCTGGCCCACGTCTTCAACCTAGTGGTGCAACGTTTCCTAAAGAGCTACCCCAATGTTCCAGAGCTACTGGTGAAAGTGCGGCGCATGTGCGCCCACTTTCGCAAGTCAACAGTAGCCGCTGCTAGCTTAAAATCTCTCCAGCAACGCCTGCATGTGCCACAACACCGGCTTTTGTGCGACGTCCCCACACGCTGGAACTCAACGTTTCAGATGTTGAATAGAGTGGTTGAGCAGCAGAGACCTTTGATGGAATACCAGCTACAAAACCCTAGGGTGCCACAAAGTCAGCTGCCTCAGTTTCACATCCATGAGTGGCCATGGATGAGAGACCTTTGTGACATCCTACGGGTCTTTGAGGAGTCCACAAGGAGGGTGAGCTCTGAGGATGCGATGGTGAGCCTTACAATCCCGCTCTTGTGTGTTCTGAGAGAATCCCTGATTGACATCAGGGATAACTCAGATCACACAGAGGAGTTAGGGATAGCATCCGATCCGTCACAGCTGGAGAGTAGGTCCACACATCTGTCCGCTTCACTGCGTTTAATGGAGGAGGAGGAGGAGGAGGAGGAGGAGGAAGAAGAGTTGTCCGATGATGTGATGGTGATACAGGAGGCTTCCGGGCAACTTCGAATCGTCCCATTGTTGCAGCGCGGATGGGTAGACATGGAGGATGAGGAGGAAATGGAGATTGAACTTTCCGGTGGGGCCAGAGGAGTCATGCCAACTAACACTGTGGCAGACATGGCTGAGTTCATGTTGGGGTGCTTTACAACCGACAAGCGTATTGTCAAAATCATGGAGGACAACCAGTACTGGATCTTTGCTATCCTTGACCCCCGGTATAAAAACAACATCTCGTCTTTTATTCCGGTAGAGGGGAGGGCCAATCGCATCAATGCTTGCCACAGGCAATTGGTGCAGAATATGATGGAGATGTTTCCAGCATGTGACAGTGGCGGCAGGGAGGGCAGTTCCTCCAGTAGGCAACCAAGTTCTCACCGGTCCACACAAACGAGGGGCACACTGTCTAAGGTCTGGGACACCTTGATGGCACCCCCTCGCCAAAGTGCCGCCACGGAGGGTCCTAGTGTCACCAGGCGTGAGAAGTATAGGCGCATGTTGCGGGAATACCTTTCCGACCACAGCCCTGTCCTCTCCGACCCCTCTGCGCCCTACACGTATTGGGTGTCGAAGTTGGACCTGTGGCTTGAACTTGCCCTATATGCCTTGGAGGTGCTGTCCTGTCCTGCCGCCAGCGTCCTATCTGAGAGGGTGTTCAGTGCAGCCGGTGGCATCATCACTGACAAGCGCACCCGTCTGTCAGCTGAGAGTGCCGACCGGCTCACTTTGATAAAAATGAACCACCACTGGGTAGAGCCGTCATTTTTGTGCCCACCTGTGTAAAGCACCCCAACATGAAACTCCATGTCTGTACTCAACCTCTCCAATTCCTCCGCATCCTCATACTCATCCACCATAAGCGTTGCACAATTCTGCTAATACTAGGCTCCCTCCAACATGATTTCCCCCAACTCTGCTGGTTAGAGGCTCCCTCCACCCTGATTTCCACCAACTCTGCTGGTTAGAGGCTCCCTCCACCCTGCTTTCCCACAACTCTGCTGGTTAGAGGCTCCTTCCACCATGAATTTGCCCAAACTGGGCTGTTTAGAGGCTCCCTCCACCATGAATTGGTCCAAACTGGGCTGGTTAGAGGCTCCCTCCACCATTAATTGGTCCAAACTGGGCTGGTTAGAGGCTCCCTCCACAATTAATTGGTCCAAACTGGGCTAATTAGAGGCTCCCTCCACCATGAATTGGTCCAAACTGGGTTTTTTAGAGGCTCCCTCCACCATGAATTGGTCCAAACTGGGCTGGTTAGAGGCTCCCTCCACCATTAATTGGTCCAAACTGGGCTGGTTAGAGGCTCCCTCCACAATTAATTGGTCCAAACTGGGCTAATTAGAGGCTCCCTCCACCATGAATTGGTCCAAACTGGGTTTTTTAGAGGCTCCCTCCACCATGAATTTGCCCAAACTGGGCTGTTTAGAGGCTCCCTCCACCATGAATTGGTCCAAACTGGGCTGGTTAGAGGCTCCCTCCACCATGAATTTCCCAAAACTTGGCTGTTTAGAGGCTCCCTCCACCATTAATTGGTCCAAACTGGGCTGGTTAGAGGCTCCCTCCACCATGAATTGGTCCAAACTGGGCTGGTTAGAGGCTCCCTCCACCATTAATTGGTCCAAACTGGGCTGGTTAGAGGCTCCCTCCACCATGAATTTGCCCAAACTGGGCTGTTTAGAGGCTCCCTCCACCATGAATTGGTCCAAACTGGGCTGGTTAGAGGCTCCCTCCACCATGAATTTCCCAAAACTTGGCTGTTTAGAGGCTCCCTCCACCATTAATTGGTCCAAACTGGGCTGGTTAGAGGCTCCCTCCACCATGAATTGGTCCAAACTGGGCTGGTTAGAGGCTCCCTCCACCATTAATTGGTCCAAACTGGGCTGGTTAGAGGCTCCCTCCACCATGAATTTGCCCAAACTGGGCTGGTTAGAGGCTCCCTCCACCATGAATTGGTCCAAACTGGGCTGGTTAGAGGCTCCCTCCACCATGAATTTGCCCAAACTGGGCTGTTTAGAGGCTCCCTCCACCATTAATTGGTCCAAACTGGGCTGGTTAGAGGCTCCCTCCACCATGAATTTGCCCAAACTGGGCTGTTTAGAGGCTCCCTCCACCATGAATTGGTCCAAACTGGGTTTTTTAGAGGCTCCCTCCACCATGAATTGGTCCAAACTGGGCTGGTTAGAGGCTCCCTCCACCATGAATTTCCCAAAACTTGGCTGTTTAGAGGCTCCCTCCACCATGAATTGGTCCAAACTGGGCTGGTTAGAGGCTCCCTCCACCATTAATTGGTCCAAACTGGGCTGGTTAGAGGCTCCCTCCACCATGAATTTGCCCAAACTGGGCTGGTTAGAGGCTCCCTCCACCATGAATTTGCCCAAACTGGGCTGTTTAGAGGCTCCCTCCACCATTAATTGGTCCAAACTGGGCTGGTTAGAGGCTCCCTCCACCATGAATTTGCCCAAACTGGGCTGTTTAGAGGCTCCCTCCACCATGAATTTGCCCAAACTGGGCTGTTTAGAGGCTCCCTCCACCATTAATTGGTCCAAACTGGGCTGGTTAGAGGCTCCCTCCACCATGAATTTGCCCAAACTGGGCTGTTTAGAGGCTCCCTCCACCATGAATTGGTCCAAACTGGGTTTTTTAGAGGCTCCCTCCACCATGAATTGGTCCAAACTGGGCTGGTTAGAGGCTCCCTCCACCATGAATTTCCCAAAACTTGGCTGTTTAGAGGCTCCCTCCACCATGAATTGGTCCAAACTGGGCTGGTTAGAGGCTCCCTCCACCATTAATTGGTCCAAACTGGGCTGGTTAGAGGCTCCCTCCACCATGAATTTGCCCAAACTGGGCTGTTTAGAGGCTCCCTCCACCATGAATTTGCCCAAACTGGGCTGTTT
This sequence comes from Leptodactylus fuscus, assembly GCF_031893055.1. Taxonomy (NCBI): domain Eukaryota; kingdom Metazoa; phylum Chordata; class Amphibia; order Anura; family Leptodactylidae; genus Leptodactylus; species Leptodactylus fuscus. The sequence continues at coordinate 176,932,343 of NC_134267.1, read as the reverse complement.
AGAGGCTCCCTCCACCATGAATTGGTCCAAACTGGGTTTTTTAGAGGCTCCCTCCACCATGAATTGGTCCAAACTGGGCTGGTTAGAGGCTCCCTCCACCATGAATTTCCCAAAACTTGGCTGTTTAGAGGCTCCCTCCACCATGAATTGGTCCAAACTGGGCTGGTTAGAGGCTCCCTCCACCATTAATTGGTCCAAACTGGGCTGGTTAGAGGCTCCCTCCACCATGAATTTGCCCAAACTGGGCTGGTTAGAGGCTCCCTCCACCATGAATTTGCCCAAACTGGGCTGTTTAGAGGCTCCCTCCACCATTAATTGGTCCAAACTGGGCTGGTTAGAGGCTCCCTCCACCATGAATTTGCCCAAACTGGGCTGTTTAGAGGCTCCCTCCACCATGAATTTGCCCAAAGTGGGCTGTTTAGAGGCTCCCTCCACCATTAATTGGTCCAAACTGGGCTGGTTAGAGGCTCCCTCCACCATGAATTTGCCCAAACTGGGCTGTTTAGAGGCTCCCTCCACCATGAATTGGTCCAAACTGGGTTTTTTAGAGGCTCCCTCCACCATGAATTGGTCCAAACTGGGCTGGTTAGAGGCTCCCTCCACCATGAATTTCCCAAAACTTGGCTGTTTAGAGGCTCCCTCCACCATGAATTGGTCCAAACTGGGCTGGTTAGAGGCTCCCTCCACCATTAATTGGTCCAAACTGGGCTGGTTAGAGGCTCCCTCCACCATGAATTTGCCCAAACTGGGCTGTTTAGAGGCTCCCTCCACCATGAATTTGCCCAAACTGGGCTGGTTAGAGGCTCCCTCCACCATGAATTGGTCCAAACGGGTTTTTAGAGGCTCCCTTCACCATGAATTGGTCCAAACTTGGCTGTTTAGAGGCTCCCTCCACCATGAATTGGTCCAAACTGGGGTGGTTAGAGGCTCCCTCCACCATTAATTGGTCCAAACTGGGCTGGTTAGAGGCTCCCTCCACCATGAATTTGCCCAAACTGGGCTGTTTAGAGGCTCCCTCCACCATGAATTTGCCCAAACTGGGCTGGTTAGAGGCTCCCTCCACCATGAATTGGTCCAAACGGGTTTTTAGAGGCTCCCTTCACCATGAATTGGTCCAAACTTGGCTGTTTAGAGGCTCCCTCCACCATGAATTGGTCCAAACTGGGGTGGTTAGAGGCTCCCTCCACCATTAATTGGTCCAAACTGGGCTGGTTAGAGGCTCCCTCCACCATGAATTTGCCCAAACTGGGCTGGTTAGAGGCTCCCTCCACCATGAATTGGTCCAAACTGGGGTGGTTAGAGGCTCCCTCCACCATTAATTGGTCCAAACTGGGCTGGTTAGAGGCTCCCTCCACCATTAATTGGTCCAAACTGGGCTGGTTAGAGGCTCCCTCCACCATGAATTTGCCCAAACTGGGCTGGTTAGAGGCTCCCTCCACCATGAATTTGCCCAAACTGGGCTGGTTAGAGGCTCCCTCCACCATGAATTGGTCCAAACTGGGGTTTTTAGAGGCTCCCTCCACCATGAATTTGCCCAAACTGGGGTGTTTAGAGGCTCCCTCCACCATGAATTTGCCCAAACTCTGCTGGTTAGAGGCTCAATCCACCCTGATTTTCAAAACAAATGTTGGTGCCAACCTCAACTTACTACAAGGGCCAAATTCACTGCTGGTGACAAGCTCTCCTCACTGCAAGTGCCAAATACACATGTTTCAAGGTGTTTTCCTACTGTCAGAGAGGTGGTATTGAGTGTGTAAAGTGTGTAGTTGTTAGGCTGTGATGTTGGGGTAATAGAGGGTCTTTGGTGTGTTAGATGCCCCCAGACATGCTTCCCCTGCTGTCCCAGTGTCATTCCAGAGGTGTTGGCATCATTTCCTGGGGTGTCATAGTGGACTTGGTGACCCTCCAGACACGGATTTGGGTTTCCCCCTTAACGAGTATCTGTTCCCCATAGACTATAATGGGGTTCGAAACCCGTTCGAACACACGAACATTGAGCGGCTGTTCGAATCGAATTTCGAACCTCGAACATTTTAGTGTTCGCTCATCTCTATTAATTACACAAATTAGAGAAGCATCACATGATTTTTCAAACAGTGCCAATACTTTTTTTTTTTTATATAAATTCTTTATTTAAAGAAAAATAGTAACAAGTACAACATAAAGGCAGGGTGAGGCCAGAGGCACCAGCTCCACCCACCCACAGCAAATATATGAGAACATCCAAAACAAGTGGAGGGAACAGAGAAATAAAATATAAGCTATGAAACAAAACAAGGCAATTCAATAACAACAAACAGCGGAAAGAAGGGGAAGGGAGGTGAGAGAGAAAGAGAAAGAAAAAAAAAAAAAAAAAAGGGGGAGGGGGGGAGACACCAAGACCCACCCCATAGGGAGGAGGGGGGGGAGAAGAACCAGGGCTCCAGACCAAAAGCCACGTCAACAGCCAATAGAGGTCTCAACCTGTCAGAGCTTTATAAGACTGAGTCCCCTGAAATAGAAGCCAGGGCATCCAGGCATCCATGTAGGCCGCATGAGCGTCCCTGAGAGAGGCCATGAGATCCTCCATAATCCGGATGTCCTCCACTTTATGAATCCAATGACGGAGGGAGGGGGAGGTGGAAGATTTCCAAAGGGCCGGGATACAAGCTCTGGCCGCGATGAGCATATGACGCAGGGAAGATTTGTGGTAGGAGCGCAGAGCAAAGTCTGACAAGTGGAGCAAAAAGAAGGCCAGGGTGAAAGGTAGAGAGGAGTAGAAGACCTGACACAGAACTCTATGGACTCCAGTCCAGAAGTCCCTGAGTGCAGCACAGTCCCAGAACACATGCAAAAGGGTCCCCTCCTCCAGGCCACAGTGCCAGCAAACCGGGGAGGAGGAAGGGAAGATCCTGTGCAGCCTAGAGGGGACGAGATACCAACGGGTCAAAAGTTTATAGCCCGCTTCCTGATATTTCCTGGCCACCGAGCACTTGTGGGTGAACTCAAGGATCCTGGCACACTGGTCGTCCGAGAAGGTCAGATTCAGGTCCGCCCATTTAGCAAGGAAGGGAGGCCTGTAGTCCGGGGAAGGGGAGATCCAGTGCCAATACTTTTGTCCACCCCCTTTTTTATGTTTGCTGTGGAATTATATCCAATTTGTCTTTTTGACAATTCTTTTTGTGGTTTTCCATTGAAGACAAATTAATTGAAGATAATAATACCAAAAAATTTGTGATTGCAATCATTTTCTGGAAGAAAAGGAGTATTATCTGACAGAATTGCAGGGGTGCCAACACTGTAGGTGGCATAAACGTAGACTAGACAGTTTAAACATGTGCCAGATGTATCATCCAGCGCTATGGTAAATCTGGTGTATTTTCAGACTGCCTGTCTCATTTTACACTAGGAGTACATGGGGGCCTATTTCTCTAACTGATAATTTGCACCAAAGACCAACAATGGATTTTGCTTCAGTCCCTCATGGTGTGTGGATACAGTGCTGTACACTACATGCATCTGTATTAAATGTGAGCTTATGTGCGTTTATCGATTGTTTTATTTCTTGGATTTCCTCTTCTGCAGGTGACCTGCGACTTGCCCCTGGACCAACAAACTTTATATTCTTATTGCCATTGCAGTCAGCGCCTGCCCTATCCATAGTTGTTGCATCGATAAGCTGGTATAAAACATTGTTACCTTCATTTACCATTCACCATCCATTTTATTTAACTTATTGAACAGGCCTATTTAACATACAAAAACACATTTCAGTAGGAGATTCAGAAACCATTTTGTTATGGGAATGTCATGCTGCATTAGGTACTCTGGCTCAGCAGTGAAGATTCCCTGGAAATGGTATTTAAATGTTGGCGACTATGTCTGTAATATTCTTCTGGACTAGAACTAATGCAAAGTCAACTTATTGTCACAAATTATCCATAGGTCATGTAAATATACATTTTTTGAGCACGATTTGCCAGCCTGTATATTAGAACTGGTTACTGTATAACTACAGAGCAGCAAGTATAGCTTCAGCTTGGAGTATACAGCCTTGTATATGCTCTCTGGAATTTTTGGACTGTTCTCTGGCCTTCACTCCTGCTGCTTAGATATTATATTTAGAAAACCAATCCCAAATTACACGGAGGTAATATGTGTGGATTTGAGATAATCCTCTTTGGAAGTTATATGGAATAAAATTAGGGATCTATCTGTAATGCTCCATTTAAAAGAAGGTAAGCTTAACCGCCCTATCTTTCTAGATCAGCATGACAGGAACCTTGGGATTCTGATCTCTTCTGGAGGTCCCTGACCCTATAATTACATAGGTTATCCTCACACTTGCCTTCGTTCTTTAGTTAATATCGTCATTGCTTATTGAATACACAGTCAGTAATATACCCATGCAAGATGAATTTATCTAGCGTCTTCTCACCACACCCCACAAATGAAGGAAGATAATAAAATAATACAAATAATTAGCGTAACCGAGCTATAATCCAACCTATGGGAATACAAAATCTTACATTTTGAATTAGTTAGTGAGAAATTATATATGACCATAAATTTTAGTTAGTTTAGACTTAGTGTCTTCTCCACGTCGCCGTTCGGTAGAAATCCCGGTTTTCGTCTGTATGCAAATGAGTTCTCTCGCAGCACTGGGGGCATCCCCAATGCTGCGAGAAAAATCTCCAGCACCAACTCCATCTTCTTCAGGAACAGCCTCTCTGCGCGTCTTCTTGGCTGGATTCAAACTTCTACGCATGTGCAGTTGGCTCTGCCCTTTAAGCCCATATTGATTATATAACTGCATCTTGAATATGTTTTGGTAAATAGCTAAAATGCCAAAACTTGCATCACTGTCCAAAAATTTCTGGACTTATCTGTGTATTCTACAGGTTGGTATGATCAAGCTGATACCAAATATATATATATATATATATATATATATATATATATACATACTGTAGATGTGTTATGTCTTAATTAGAGATGAGCGAACAGTAAAATGTTCGATATTCGATATTCGTTTTGAGTAGCCGCTCAATATTCGACTACTCGAATCGAATATCAAATCCTATTATAGTCTATGGGGGGAAAAGGCTCGTTTCAGTGGTAGGCAACATTCAATCAAATTACACTTACCAAGTCCACGAGTGAGGGTCGGGCTGGATCCTCCAAGAAGTCTTCTCCGTGCAGCATCCCCGCGGTACTACAAGAAAATGTAGTGCGGGCATGCGCAGTCGGCTCTGCCCAGGCCCGATGCCTGGCAGAATGAATTCAGAGCCAGAAGACTCCGCGGGGAAGCTGCACGGAGAAGACTTCTAAAGGTAGGAGAAGAACCAGCGTTGATTGGCCGACTGTATAGCATTCGGCCAATCAATGCTGGTTCTGCATCGAACTTTTACATTTGAATAGCGAGTGGTACACGATCGAGTACGAGTATTTCGAATACCGTAATATTTGATCGAATACCTACTCGATCGAATACTACTCGCTCATCTCTACTCATCTCTAGTCTTAATATCTTTTTTAAAAATATAAACTTTGATAAAAAAAATTTAAAAAAATCACAATATTCTGTAGACAGAATATTGTGATTTCTGATTCTGTAGACAGGGGCTGTGTAATGCGTCTTTTGTTGCAGGGCTAAATGTACTTTTATTTCAACTTTTTTGAGGAATGTCTGATATGGAAGTAAGATTTCAGAAGGATCACGTGACACTGAAAAAAGGCCACAGCACTCTCTTGAGTGCCACAGTACCTTCTATCAGCTGATGGGTGGGAGTGACAGTTTTGGATCCCTACTAATCTGATATTGATGGCCTATTCTAAGATTAGGTTATGGTTGCTCCATCAATAATAAATCACCTAGGCCCTGATGGCGGACTCCATTACACAATTATTTAATCTCAATCTTTTTATTGTGGTTTGTTTCACAGCAGACATTAGCCCGCATTAATTTATAAGTACAATGCAAATTTAGAATGAAAATACACCAGATTTAGCACAGTGACTTATGCAGGATGATAAATCTGGCGTATCTTCAGACTGCCTAGTCTGCATTTATACCACCCTTTACTTTGTGCCAGAATTTTGTTGACACTATTTTGGTGCATTTAAAGCGGCCCATTTTTCTGAAAATACACAAAATAGATGACAGGAATGCTGAAAAATTCTAGCAAAATTAAGTACCCCAAGATGTGCCACATTGTGCCAGAGACGTGACACACTGCGCCAAAGATGCGCCATGTTTAAATCAGTGTCTAGTCATATCCACAATAGTAAATCTGGACCATAGTGTGAAAAGTGTAATTTGCTGAGAAATTCAGCTGTCATCTTTGAGCTCTTTCCTATTCCCAATAATGTTACTCTGCTGCTTCTCCCATCTCCAAGAATTAATAAGCTGGTCAGAATGACATGAACCTGCCAAGATATCTTTCTTCTTGGAGCTCAGACAGGTAAAATCAAGTTATGTCTTCTGCAACTCCTTGCACTATGCTAATTATTAGATATACATGTATTAACCCCTTCCCGCCAATGGCATTTTTTGATTTTCGTTTTTCAGTGTTGACTCCACCCCACTTCCAAACCCCATAACTCTTTTATTTCTCCACTCTCAGAGCCATATTAGGTCTTATTGTTTGTGAGACAAATTTTTCTTCATGATGCCGCCATTAATTATTCTGTACAATGTGCTGAGAAGCTGGAAAAAATTTCTGAATGGGGTGGATTTGAAGAAAAAGTGCATTTGTGCTATATTCTTATGGGCTTTGTTTTTACGGCGTTTACTGTGCAGCCAAAATGACATGTCCCCTGTATTCTATGTTTCAGTACGATTTCAGGGATACCAAATTTATATGGTTTTATTTACATTTTAACACCTTAACAAATCCAAAACTGTGCCAAAAATTTTTGTTTCTAAACGTCACCGTTACTTTTTTACACTTCCAGGGCAGGGTTTAGTTATAACATTTTGGGGAAAAAACGGTGGTTTGGCACTTTTGACTTTTTTGTCCCGCTACAGTGTTTACTGTATGGGGAAAAATATTTTTATAGATTTGTAGAGCGGGCGTTTTCAGACCCAGGGATACCTAATATGTGTTCTAGGGAAATAGGGGTGATTCGAATTTTTATTATTCTTTAAAAATGTTTTTAATGCATTTATTAGACCCCCTAATGGTCTTGAACCCCAGGGGGTCTGATCACTAATGCCTAGCATAGCCTGCAATAGAAGAAATAGAATGAAAGGCTGGGGAGCCTTCACAAGGCTCCTGGATGTCATAGTAACGTGAAGCTGGCCCCGGAGATTACTCCAGGTTCCGGCGAGCACAGGAAAAATAGCGGTGCCCACGTGCCGACCAAGGTGCTGGAGGGGTTAATGCCCACGATCGGTGCGGGGACCGATACTGGGCATTAGCGCTGGGTTTCTACTTCATAAAACAGTAGACACCTGGCAGCCATGGCGGCTGCCCACCTCCTGGGCGGCTGCCATAGTTAAACACCCGGCATCCACCGTACTATTACGCCGGATGTTGGGAAGGGGTTAATATCAAATAGTATAGCATATCCAGCCACTACAGAGTAATGGGATATGTATAGGGGCATCAAGTATAGAGGGTCTTGTTGTCATTCTTTCCATTAGGGCAGCAGTTCTCAACCTGCGGGTCGCGACCCCGGCTGGGGTTGAACGACCAAAACACAGGGGTCGCCACTTACCTCCCAACCGTCCCAGTCGGTGGGAGGTATGTCCCGGTTTCAACATTAAGGTGGAACATAATGAAGGGGCAGATGAAGGGGGGGACGGCATGACACTGGGGGAAGAGATGGAGGGACATGAAACTGTGGTCAGATGAAGGGGGGACAGCATGACACCGGGGGCAGAGATGGAGGGACACGAAACTGTGGGCAGATGATGGGGGGACAGCATGACACTGGGGGCAGAGATGGAGGGACATGAAACTGTGGGCAGATGAAGGGGGTGGCGGCATGACACTGGGGGAGAGATGGAGGGACATGAAGCTCTGGGCATAGATGGGGGAACATGAAACTGAGGAACAGATGAGGACATGAAACTGGGGGAAGAGATGGGAGGACATGAAACTGTGGGCAGATGAAGGGGGGCACGGCTTGACACTGGAGGCAGAGATGGGGGGACATGAAACTGGGGAAGAGATGGGGGGACATGAAACTGGGGGCAGATGAAGGGGTTATATGAAACTGGGTGAGAGAACGAGAATGGGCGGAGTCAACATAAAAGTGGGCGGAGCTAAATTCACAGCAGCATATTTTCTCCCTTTCTAATCTTCATATTTCTGATGGCTTTAGCCACTGAGAAGCCGCGCTACTGTCTGCAGCAGCGCTATTCAGCTGCATTTTTTGGATGCTATTGTGTTCTAGTGTCAGCGAACAACACCAGACAACCCCATTTACTGTAGATCTTTGCTATTTGTACCTCTCTGCATTACGTATGCCACTGATACTGCGTACTGTACTGTGTATCCCCTTGTGATTTATCCCTATCCTGCAGCATTATTCACTGCCTTGATAATATGCAGAGAGGGGCAGAACTGCCTCTTTTGAGGAACTATAGAGAAAATATAGATTCTACTCTAATTTCTGGATACAAATTAGAAAAACATTCTATATGATATTAAGGGGAACATAGACAACATATACAGCTTATATGCAATCAATAAGCAATTAAAGAAAAGGATAAGTCTGCAACTAGTGGAATATCTCTTTAAATAGTAGTGACTGTCATTACTAGTGCAATACTCGGCATGTGGCACAGATGAATTATTTAAAGTGTCGGCCCAGAATAGCACAGTTAGGATGAAACGCTGCAACATAACAACATCATTTGTCTGACAGGTTTAAATGAGGCAAAACATGGAAAATGAATTATCATAAGACTTAGCCCGAGACTGAAAAAGTGCAGCGGGTCCAAAATCAAATCATGTCATGTTCTGCAAGGCACAGATCAAAGGCCACGGGCATCCGACAGCTGCTTTCAGGATTAATATGTTTGTATGGGACTATCTCTGCTTTTGTTTGAAACTATATAAAGATCCAGCAAACAATAAATGTAAGGAATCTTCTAATATAACATACATATGTATGGCTCATCGCTGTGTATCAGATGTAGTATGCATTCCTATCAATAGGAACCAGTGCGCAATTTATCTTCAAAGACTCAGTTATACCTATTATATTTACAGTAGCTCACAAATGTAAGTACACCCCTTATATTTTTGTAATTATTCCATTATATATTTTCATGAACAACACTGAAGATATGACACTATTAGAGATGAGCGAACACTAAAATGTTCGAGGTTCGAAATTCGATTCGAACAGCCGCTCACTGTTCGAGTGTTCGAATGGGTTTCGAACCCCATTATAGTCTATGGGGAACATAAACTCATTAAGGGGGAAACCCAAATTCGTGTCTGGAGGGTCACCAAGTCCACTATGACACCCCAGGAAATGATACCAACACCCTGGAATGACACTGGGACAGCAGGGGAAGCATGTCTGGGGGCATAAAAGTCACTTTATTTCATGGAAATCCCTGTCAGTTTGCGATTTTCGCAAGCTAACTTTTCCCCATAGAAATGCATTGGCCAGTGCTGATTGGCCAGAGTACGGAACTCGACCAATCAGCGCTGGCTCTGCTGGAGGAGGCGGAGTCTAAGATCGCTCCACACCAGTCTCCATTCAGGTCCGACCTTAGACTCCGCCTCCTCCGGCAGAGCCAGCGCTGATTGGCCGAAGGCTGGCCAATGCATTCCTATGCGAATGCAGACTTAGCAGTGCTGAGTCAGTTTTGCTCAACTACACATCTGATGCACACTCGGCACTGCTACATCAGATGTAGCAATCTGATGTAGCAGAGCCGAGGGTGCACTAGAACCCCTGTGCAAACTCAGTTCACGCTAATAGAATGCATTGGCCAGCGCTGATTGGCCAATGCATTCTATTAGCCCGATGAAGTAGAGCTGAATGTGTGTGCTAAGCACACACATTCAGCACTGCTTCATCACGCCAATACAATGCATTGGCCAGTGCTGATTGGCCAGAGTACGGAATTCGGCCAATCAGCGCTGGCCAATGCATTCTATTAGCCCGATGAAGTAGAGCTGAATGTGTGTGCTAAGCACACACATTCAGCACTGCTTCATCACGCCAATACAATGCATTAGCCAGTGCTGATTGGCCAGAGTACGGAATTCGGCCAATCAGCGCTGGCTCTGCTGGAGGAGGCGGAGTCTAAGGTCGGACCTGAATGGAGACTGGTGTGGAGCGATCTTAGACTCCGCCTCCTCCAGCAGAGCCAGCGCTGATTGGCCGAATTCCGTACTCTGGCCAATCAGCGCTGGCCAATGCATTCTATTAGCCCGATGAAGTAGAGCTGAATGTGTGTGCTAAGCACACACATTCAGCACTGCTTCATCACGCCACTACAATGCATTAGCCAGTGCTGATTGGCCAGAGTACGGAATTCGGCCAATCAGCGCTGGCTCTGCTGGAGGAGGCGGAGTCTAAGGTCGGACCTGAATGGAGACTGGTGTGGAGCGATCTTAGACTCCGCCTCCTCCAGCAGAGCCAGCGCTGATTGGCCGAATTCCGTACTCTGGCCAATCAGCGCTGGCCAATGCATTCTATTAGCCCGATGAAGTAGAGCTGAATGTGTGTGCTTAGCACACACATTCAGCTCTACTTCATCAGGCTAATAGAATGCATTGGCCAATCAGCGCTGGCCAATGCATTCTATTAGCTTGATGAAGCAGAGTGTGCACAAGGGTTCAAGCGCACCCTCGGCTCTGATGTAGCAGAGCCGAGGGTGCACAAGGGTTCAAGTGCACCCTCGGCTATCCTACATCAGAGCCGAGGGTGCGCTTGAACCCTTGTGCAGCCTCGGCTCTGCTACATCAGAGCCGAGGGTGCGCTTGAACCCTTGTGCACACTCTGCTTCATCAAGCTAATAGAATGCATTGGCCAGCACTGATTGGCCAATGCATTCTATTAGCCTGATGAAGTAGAGCTGAATGTGTGTGCTAAGCACACACATTCAGCTCTACTTCATCGGGCTAATAGAATGCATTGGCCAGCGCTGATTGGCCAGAGTACGGAATTCGGCCAATCAGCGCTGGCCAATGCATCCCTATGGGAAAAAGTTTATCTCACAAAAATCATAATTACACACCCGATAGAGCCCCAAAAAGTTATTTTTAATAACATTCCCCCCTAAATAAAGGTTATCCCTAGCTATCCCTGCCTGTACAGCTATCCCTGTCTCATAGTCACAAAGTTCACATTCTCATATGACCCGGATTTGAAATCCACTATTCGTCTAAAATGGAGGTCACCTGATTTCGGCAGCCAATGACTTTTTCCAATTTTTTTCAATGCCCCCGGTGTCGTAGTTCCTGTCCCACCTCCCCTGCGCTGTTATTGGTGCAAAAAAGGCGCCAGGGAAGGTGGGAGGGGAATCGAATTTTGGCACACTTTACCACGCGGTGTTCGATTCGATTCGAACATGGCGAACACCCTGATATCCGATCGAACATGTGTTCGATAGAACACTGTTCGCTCATCTCTAGACACTATGATACAATATAAATTAGTCAGAGTACAGATTGTATAACAGTGTAAATTTGTTGTGCCATCAAAATCACTCAACACACAGCCATTAATGTCTAAACCCCTGGGAACAAAAGTGAGTACATCCCTAAGTGAAAATGGACAAATTGTGCCCCAAGTGTGAATTGTTTGTGTGGCCACCATTATGATTCAACACTTCCTTTAATACTTTTGGGCATGGAGTTCACTAGAGTGTCACAGGTTGCCACTGGAATCCTCTTCCACAATGACATCACGGAGCTGGTAGATGTTAGAGACCTTGCGCTCCTCCACCTTCGGTTTAAGGATGCCCCACAAATTCTTAATAGGGTTTAGGTCTGAAGACATGCTTGGCCAGTCCAGAACCTTTACCCTCAGTTTCTTTAGCAAGGCAGCGGTCATCTTGGAAGGGCGTTTGGGGTCATTATCATGTTGAATATTGCGGCCTAGATTCCAAAAGTTCCAAAAGGATGGGATCATGTTTCTGTATGTTACAGGGGAAGGGCTTCAGTATGTGGTTCACTCTTCCCACAGCCGGCAGCACTCATGCAGTTCCACACCATGACGCTCCCAACACCATGCTTGACAGTAGGCTAGACACACTTGTCTTTATACTCCTCACCTGGTTTCCACCATACACATTTTACACCATCTGATACAAAAGAGTTTATCTTGGTCTTATCAGACCACAGGACTTGGTTCCGATAAACCATGTCCTTAGACCACTTATGTTCAGAAAACTGTTTGCGGTCTTTCTTGTGCATAATCTTTGTTAGACTCTTCATTCTAGGATGACAGCCATGCAGACCAGTTTGGTACAGGGTGTGGTGTATGGTCTGAGCATTGACAGTCTAACCCCCAACCCCTTTAACCTCTGCAGCACTACTGGCAGCACTCATACGTCTACTTTGCAATGACAATCTCTGGATGTGATACTGAGCTTGAGCACTCAATTTCTTTAGTTGACCATGACAAATCACGATCAGAGAGTGAACCTGTCTTGTTAAACCGCTGTACGGTCTTGGCCACTGTCCTGCAGCTCAGTTTCAGGGCATTGGCAATCTTCTTATAGTCTAGCCATCTTTATGTAGAGTAGCAATTCTTTTTTACAGATCCTCACACAGCTCTTTGCTATGTGGTGCCATGTTGAACTTCCAGTGTCCAATATGGGAGAATGTGAAAGTGATAACACTAAATTTAAGACATCTACTCCCCTGAGACTTTTTAACACTAACTAGCCTCATGACATCGGGGAGGGAAAATGGCTAATTGGGCACAACTTGTTCATTTTCACTTAGGGGTGTACTCACTTTTGTTGCCAGTTGTGTGCTGCTTCACTTCTCCCTTAATGTTAGTCTCAACAAATGCACCACACAACAGAATAAACCATTACGCAACACTCCCATTTTTACACATTGTAAGCTGATGGCTGGTCAGGTAATGGTGGGGGTGTACATCTCACCCAGACTACTCAGGTGGGTGAGATGAGAAAACTCCAGGAATGTTTGTTCTCAGCAGACATCTTTCATCTGCTGAGCATTTTGGTAAATGCTCAGTACTGGGCTGGATTTTTAGGATTGACAGGTAGGTTGGTAGTGGGACCTGTCATTCCACCCCCCCTCCAGTCCACACTTTGGGGATGTTCCGGCAGCGACTCAGCTGCAGAGAGTCTCCTCGTCAAGGAGGTTTAAGAAGCCAGCACCAGCAGCAACACTTTGGCAGAGCTTGGCTGGAGAGTGAAAGAGAGAGGTCATATTTTTGAAGCTGTGTTCTGAATGACTCAACTGGCTTTTGATTTCTGTGATTCTAGGTGAGGTAACCTATTCTATGTTTAGTTAGAGCCTAGCCGGGCAGGTATTTGTTTTTGTATTGTTTCCTTTTGTTGCTGCACTGCCTTTTTGAGTGAAAATAAACTCTACCTTTGTTTTTGGACTAAAGAATCTGGACTTTTGTGTCTATGCTACCCCATCTATCAACCCTAGACCCTGACAACCGGTGGAGGACGTGGGCATACAGCAATTGCTAGTAGCAATGACATGTCCACTCCTTGCTGGAGAAATTTTTTTCTTATGTCCTGGGTATAGGCTGCCGCCGCTATACAAACCCGGACTATGGAGGAGATACTGAAGCATCTCATGCAGTTCAATGTGCAGCAACAGGAGACCAACCATTTGCTGTTGGAGCAGATTACACTCCTTAAAGAGACTGGTGTCACTGCCCTGCAGAGACCTGTGGAGCACAGAGATGAGAAGCAGGCTGTGCAAAGAGCTTTGCAAAAGATGACCCCAGATGATGACTGTGTTTGAGAGAGGGGCCGAATGGGAGAAACTGCCAGCTGCTGACTGGGCAGACGTCATTGCACCCTATTTGACGGGTGAACCCCAGAAGGCCTATTATGACCTCTGCCAGCAAGATGTCCAGGACTATGAAAAGTTAAAGGCGGAAATTCTTGCTCGGCTGAGGGTAACCACTGCTGTCCATGCCCGGCAGGTACATACCTGGAGCTACCATATGGACAAGCCTGCCAGATCCCAGATGTACGACCTGATTCACCTGGTGAAAAAGTGGCTGAAACTAGACACCTGTACCCCTGCAAAGATGGTGGAGAAGGTGGTTCTAGACTGGTTCACTAGAGCTCTTCCTCCTGCGTTGCAGCGCTGGGTTGGACATGGAGACCTCAAAGATGCCAACCAGCTTGTCATCCTTCTGGAAAGGTATCTGGACGACTGAGGCGGAACTCCGTGATGACCCTACAGCGCGACAATCCCCCAGGAACACCTGGCAGAGGGCACCTCCCGGTAAGACTGTTCCGTTATTTGAGAGTGGAGGGAAAAGAGCTTGTGATGAGTTTTCTAGGCAGTCCACAGCCCAAGAAGGGACTCTCTGCTGGAGAAACCAGTGCTTGTACAGTGTTAGAGATGCCATGAGCGGGGACATATTGCTGCCCAGTGCCCATTCACCTCTGAACCAATGGACTATGACGTTGGTGAGTGTTGGTCATTATTTGCCAGACCTGTCTGTGCTGCGGCACCGGGACTAGAGACTGGGCCTCAGGTCTGTCAAGTTGAGGTGAATGGCCATTCTGTCCAGGCATTGTTGGACTCTGGTAGTCTGGTCACTCTGGTACATGCCAGCTTGATAGCTGGGGACTTTATCCCGGACAAACGTATGAGTGTTTGTTGCATCCATAGGGATGTCAAGGACTACCACATGTCCAGGGTCACAATAGAGACTATAGTAGGATCTGTTTATTATGAAGTGGGTGTTGTAAAAAACCTTATGCATAATGTGATTTTGGGACGTGATTTCCCTTTGTTCTGGGATTTTGTGGGGAAGAGGTACAACCACACAGCCAAAGGTGGAAACGCCGCCTATGCCCAAAGTGCATGAGGAGGGCGACACCTTTCCGTTACAGGTCCTAGCTGGAGAGGAGGATGATGATACAGGGAAGTGAAGGACTACTGTGTGTCCTGTCCTACGTGTCAGGTACATGCCCCAGCCCCACATTTCCGTAATCCCTTGGTTCCCCTGCCCATCATTGAAGTGCCTTTTGAAAGGATTGGCATGGACTTGATCGGTCCAATAGTCAAGTCAACTGGTGGTCACCAATATATTCTGGTTGTCTTAGATTACGCTACTCGCTATCCTGTGGCGGTTCCCTTGAGTAATACGACATCAAAGAGTATTGCCCGTGAGTTATTCTATAGGTTTTCAAGGACAGGCATACCTAAAGAGATACTGACTGACCAAGGCACGCCCTTCATGTCAAAGGTGATGAAAGAGCTATGCAAGCTGTTTAAAATTACCCACATACAGACCTCTGTGTATCACCCCCAGACAGATGGGTTAGTGGAGCGCTTTAATAAGACTCTCAAGCATATGCTTAAAAAGGTGGTAGAAAAAGATGGTCGTGACTGGGACTGCCTGTTGTCATACCTGATGTTCTCTATTAGAGAGGTTCCACAAGCGTCTACAGGTTTTTCCCCTTTTGAATTAGTCTATGGTAGACACCTCAGGGGCTTACCCCCCCATACCGTAGTGTCATATAGCATGTAGCTCAAATGCAGGATCGCATTTCAACAGTCATGCCAATTGTAAAAGAACATCTGCAAAGAGCACAAATCGTTCTGCCAGAGTCCGAGAGTTTAACCCAGGGGACCGAGTCCTTATTTTGGTGCCTACTGTGGAGAGCAAGTTCTTAGCGAAATGGCAAGGCCCATATGAAATTGTGGAAAAAGTAGGGCCAGTCAACTATAAGGTTCACCAACCAGGGAAAAGGAAGCCTTTTCAAATCTACCATGTGAATTTGCTTAAGCCCTGGAACCAGAGGGAATCCTTGGTGGTCTCAAATACAGAGGTGGGTAATTCGTTGCCACCAATCCCTCCAGTCCATGTGAATGAGACCCTCTCAGTGCCCCAGCAACAGGAGGCAAGAGAGTTCCTGCAGAAAAATAGACGCAAGTTCTCTGATCTACCAGGGCGTACACACCTAATAGAACATCATGTAGAGACAGAACCTGGGAGGAAAGTAAACCTCAAACCCTACAGAATACCAGAAGCACGTAGGGAGGTAGTGTCAGCTGAGGTTAAACACATGCTGGAGTTAGGTGTAATTGAGGAATCCAAAAGTGAGTGGTCTAACCCAATTGTATTGATACCAAAGCCCAATGGTACTTGGCGGTTCTGCAATGATTTTAGAAAATTGAATGAGATTTCAAAGTTTGACGCTTATCCCATGTCCAGGGTTGATGAGCTTATTGAAAAGTTGGGTAATGCCAGGTACATAACCACACTGGACCTGACAAAAGGTTACTGGCAAATACCTTTGTCTAAAGAAGCCACGGAGAAAACTGCCTTTGTTGTTCCATAAGGGCTGTTCCAATACAGGGTTATGCCATTTGGTTTGCATGGAGCTCCTGCTACCTTTCAGAGGTTGATGGACCAGGTATTGCGGCCACATCATGACTACGCAGCGGCTTACCTGGAGGATGTGGTCATTCATAGCCCAGACTGGCGAAGTCACCTCTGTAAGGTGCAGGCAGTACTGGACTCCATAAGTGAGGCAGGCCTTACTATCAATCCTGAGACATGTGCTTTAGGGCTGGAGGAAGACAAGTACCTGGGCTATGTCACTGGCAAAGGGGTAATAAAGCCCCAAATCAATTGGAGGCAATAGAGAACTGGCCAAGACCACTAACCAAGAAGCAAGTCAGGGCATTTCTTGGCATTGCGGGCTACTATCGGAGGTTTGTGCCAAACTTTGCCTCTATTGCAGCTCCTCTCACTGACCTGACGAAAGGTGGGAAGTCAGTGATGATCCACTGGACACCAGAGACAGAGGAGGTTAAAGCAAGCTCTATGCCAGCAGCCAGTGCTGATAGCCCCTGACTTTAGGAAGGAGTTCCTGGTGCAGACAGATGCCTCAAATGCAGGTCTAGGAGCAATGCTGTCCCAGGTGGTAAATGGTGAGGAGCATCCAGTAATGTACCTGAGCAGGAAGCTGTCCGCCGCTGAGAAAAATTATGACATTGTAGAGAGGGAATGTTTGGCCATTAAGTGGGCGCTGGATGCTCTGAGGTATTACCTCCTGGGGAGAAAGTTTAAATTGATCACTGACCATGCTCCCCTTACATGGATGAAAATCAATAAGGACAGAAATGCTAGGGTTACCCGACGGTTCCTGTCTCTGCAAAATTTTGTGTTTGATGTAGAACACAGGCCAGGGAAATTATTGGGAAACGCTGATGCCCTGTCAAGGGTGCATTGTATGATGGCCACAAATGCCCAGCCCTCTGGTCTGGAGAAGAGGGGGGGGGGGGGTATGTAAGCTGATGGCTGGTCAGGTAATGGTGGGGGTGTACATCTCACCCAGACTACTCAGGTAGGTGAGATGAGAAAACTCCAGGAATGTTTTGTTCTCATCAGACAACTTTCGTCTGCTGAGCATTTTGGTAAATGCTCAGTACTGGGCTGGATTTTTAGGAATGACAGGTAGGTTGGTAGTGGGACCTGTCATTCCACCCTCCTCCAGTCCACACTCTGGGGATGTTCCAGCAGAAACTCAGCTGCAGAGAGTCTCCTCGTCAAGGAGGTTTAAGAAGCCAGCTCCAGCAGCAACACTTTGGCAGAGCTTGGCTGGAGAGCCAACAGAGAGGTCATATTTTTGGAGCTGTGTCCTGAATGACCCAACTGGCTTTTGATTTCTGTGATTCTAGGTGAGGTAACCTATTCTATGTTTAGTTAGACCCTAGCCGGGCAGGTATTTAATTTTATATTGTTTCCTTTTGTTGCACTGCCTTTTTGAGTGAAAATAAACTCTACCTTTGTTTTTGGACCAAAGAATCTGGACTTTTGTGTCTATGCCACCCCACCTAGCAACCCTAGACCCTGACAACATGTACTGTAATAAGATTGTAAAAAAAAAAAAAGCCCTAGTTTTTTAGAACCTGAATTTCTAACCCTTATGTAACCAGATATGTGTATTATAGAGTAGCCTCTATTATTCCCCCTGTCACCTGTATCTACAGACAGTGCACCTGCACTCTTGTGTACACATTTGCTTTGCATATGATATGGCTGTAAAATGATTATTAAGCTCAGATAATCTGTGGCCATGTCCGTAAACTAAAGGCTAAAACTGATGGGTATTCTGTATAAACCTGAGTTTGTAGCAGTGTCTATAACCAATATCTGACTCATGGCTTAGCAGCTCGATCATGTTTCCCTTTGTTTTCCTGTGTTAGACTAGTGATTATGATCGCAAGGTCTATTTTATTTGCTGCTCTCAACACAAAAAGTGGAATGCATTATAAAAATAGCTTTAAGCATGAGGTCATGTGGTCTGCATCTTCACTGAAGCTACACCATGACATTTCCATTAGAAATATGATTAAAGACTTGGAGTGCAGCCAGAAAATCTCATTTTAAAGCCGGCCACAGAAGCAAATCCATTTACATTTTTAAAACATTCAGATTCAATAAATACATTAAAATAATATATTGAATTTGGATAGGTGGGCTGCAGATTGTGTCTCCATATATCAGATGCTAATCCTTTAAAAGGGCTGTACACACCAGCAATTAACATAGCACTAGACCTTTCCGCATACAGTGGTTTATTTAAGGACATGGGGAAGTTATTAACCAGACAGTATATGGTTTCTTACTGTGTTACAGTCACACAAATATATATATATATATATATATATATATATATATATATATATATATATATATATTACAATGTAAATTGTCCATCATCTAGGTGGACAAATTTAGACACACTGATCCAGATACAAATTTAGGGCAAGTTCACGTGGCGGAAGCCTTTTCCACCGTGTGACTTTTCCACGTGGCTAGCCACAACGGCATCCCGCTCCTGATTAAACCTGGATGAATGGGCCTAATCAGGAGGAAGTCTCAAGCTGCGGACGCCGTGGCTGACTCAGCCGCAGAATCCGCATGATGATGGGCATGTTACTTTTTTTTCATGCTAGCTGAAAAAGTTGCTAGCGGGAAAAAAAACTGCTGGAGACTCCCATTGAAATGAATGGGAGGCGGTTTTGTAGGCGGATTTTGAGGTGGATTCCGCATCAAAATCCGACTGCAAAAAACTCCACGTGAACATACCCTTAGGGGGGGTTGAAAATACGCCAGATTTTTCACAGTGTCTTAAACCTGGTATATGGATAGACTGTCTAGTCTAAGAATATACCACCTTTTAGTTAGCTTACTTTGAGACAGAATTTTACTACACAATTTTTATGTGCTGCGTATACATAATAAGAAATTGGGGTCATTATGAGATTAACTATTTCTTTACTGAAGGTGTTTAGGAAGTTGCATTTCAAACAATGGCATTAGAGATGAGTGAGTAGTATTCGATCGAATACCTCTGCTGGCATTGGAATGCGTGTAATCGGCTGAACACCAAGCGGTTAAACGCTTCGAATAATCGAAGCGTTTAACCCCTTGGTGTTCGGCCGATTATACGCATTCCTATGCCGGCAAGGTATTTGATTGAATACTACTGAAATTACATCCCAATATAGTCTATGGGGTCCTTGTGCTTCCACTGCAAACCACTTGCTAATGCATTCGGTAGTCCATTTGGGGGGGGGGGGGTCCTCATGCGGACTCCCCGAACGAATTATTAAATGCAGATGTGAACCAATGGTAAGTGTGATGTAAATAGTGAAAGGGTTCGCACAAATGCCGCTGTCCCTTCAAACAGCTGATCTGTAGGGACCCCAGGTGTTTGACCCTTATTGATGACATATCTTGAGAATAAGTCATTAATAGCATAAAGGGGTTATCCATTGAGGGGTCCCCACTCCATGGCCTACTACCCCATGCACTGACTCTCTTGTAAAGATAATACACCATCAGCAGCAGAGATCAGCACTGGAGAGTTCAGTAAAGTGACCACTATAGGCAGCAGAGATGAGAGCCGATCCCTGTTGCCGATGGTGTATTACAGTATCTTTACAAGAGAGCAGTCGGGGATGTCAGGATTTCCAAGTGCTGTTATGACCCCTCCGGGCCCAGTATCACAGCCTGTGACTGTGATCATTTCATCCCTGAGAACAAGCCCCAATAGAGGTATATACTGTCTAATTAGTGCCTAATATCAGATATAATCAATGTATTAATATATAATTTGGCTGTCAGAAACCTCACATTTGCTCCCATTCTTGTACGATCTTGTATATACTTATTTGATATTTTGCTGGTTGTGGGTGGGACACGTAATGCTTGGATATACTCAGCCGCACAGCCTGATTTAGCAGAGCTGCTTTATGATTACATGTTTCTACATCAAAGCTAGATTATGCTTGTCTCTGTGTAACATTGTTACCTAGGTTTTATGTGCTGAATTATTTATGTTGAAGTGCATATCCAATATTAAGTGTTTTTGGGTCAGACAGCAGTATTAGCTTTACAGTAGACATTACTGAATTCCCTTACGTCAGCTATGTTGGCTGCTCAGTATTTTATATACTTCTTATCTACTGTACATAAAAATAGAATTCCTAAAGTCTAGCCCTCCACATAGATTACTTCAATACTTTTTTTTTTTTTTTTTTTTTTTTTTTATGAAAGATGGCTGGACCATTGTTACTAGAAAGTGGGCATGCTTATGAAAAATGGCCGCTTACATAGTAAGTAAGCGGCCATTTTATTGTGGCCTGTGGGCACGCACAGTAGGCCTACAAGTTTGACCGCCTGCGCCGGAAGAGGACGCATGAAGAGGACATTCCTGAAGAAGACGGAGGCATCGCTGGAGAGTTCTCTCGCAGCATTGGGGATGCCCCCCCAGTGCTGTTTGAGCGCTGGGGCCACCCCCAGTGCTGCGAGAGAACTAATTTGCATACCAATGAAAACCGGGATTTCTACGGAACGGCGGCACGGAGAAGACATCTAAAGGTAGGAGAAGAATAGCCTTTCTTAAGGCTATTCCTATGTGGTGGACAGAAAAAATTGTGTTTTAATGAATAGGATCCCTTTAATATTCCTTTTGTCTTCAAAGTGTAGGAAATTTCTTAAACTTGTGGCTTTTCTATATTGTCTGTTTTGTGGGTTTTTTTTTTTTTTTTTTTACATTTTGAATTCTTAGGTATGATTTACTGCATGTGAGTTTGTAGAAATCTTTAAAACAATATGTGAATGCATTTGCTGTACAAAGTTCTGTAAATTTCAATGTACTCTACGGTCATTTAATGAAACCAGCAACAATCCTTTCAGGTTATTTACAAGTGAGAGTTATAAAAATTGCAAAACCTCAACAGTTACAAAAATGGGAATACATGAATAAAAACTACAAGGAATTTCATGGTAATAGTTTTTTTTTTTTTTTAAGTCTTTGCAACATCAATACAATCATACCATCCTGGTACAAGGTGCCTGTGACATATTTTGCATATTTTATACTGTATGACCAATGGTATGATAAACGGGGCAATTCTACAGGTAAAATGGGTACCAAAAAGGGAACCACATTTATAGGTTGATGATCTCCACATGGTGAAACTTTAACCTTCTAGACTCATACCGTAAGCCTCCCACATAGCCAACCAATACCCTGATCTGTGCTGGTAAAGGCAAAAAAAAAATAAAACCGCTTCATGCAGATGTTACATGGTGAGTGGTGGCAAACCTATGGCACACGTGCCAGAGTGGGGGTTCAGAGCCCTCTATGTGGGCTTACACTAACAGAAGATTATGTCCTTTGCCAAGACACAGGCCCGATCACGTCATTCATCAGCGCTTGCTTTGCGGTGAAAGTACGAGGTCGCCCTGCTGCTCTTTGTGGGAGTGTAGGTAAGTGCAGGAGTATGTTACACTATGTGGGGGCTATAATATACTCCACAGTATTACACTGTGTGGGGCCATTGTAGTGCATATTGTACTGTGTGGGGGCCACTGTGGAGTATATAGTACTATGTGGGGGCCACCGTGGAGTAGATTGTACTATGTGGGGTTCCATCACTATTTATATCACACAGTATCTGTTTTATAGCAGACATGTGATATTAATACATGCTGTAATAAGATTGTACTGTCACTATAAAACAGATCCTATGTAATGTAAAATGAAATGCAAACATCTACCTTTCAGTACAAAGTTGTTTGTATCATTGGGGATTTAGAGAGCTTTCATTCATATGACAGTATTTTGTGGGCCTGTAACTGTACGCTATTGTGGATCCGCAGAGTATAAGGTTACATTCGCTATGAGTAAGGAGCTCAGGCTCTGAAACGCGTAAGCGGTTCAGTATGTCGCATCGTCATTGTTAGTCCGGTATGTCTACATGAATTTTTTTGAATAACGCTGAATTTGTTTTTCTGTTCGATGTCTGTGTTGGGTTTTTTATGGGACCAAATGTTCCTATTTATTAAAAGCTAAGTTTTATCTGGATCTATCGTTGTGCTGGATATATCTTTTTTCTCATGCATTAGATCTTTTGCCTAAACCCAGTAGGCTATATCCGTGCATAACCAGTTTCACGTATATACATTTTTACCGGAGCATCGAGCCGTGAATCATTGTGACATTATAAGGTTACAATGCTTCCACTTTCAGTGGCGTAACTACCGACGTAGCATCAGAGGCAGCTGCCACAGGGCCTGGGACACTAGGGGCCCGGTGACAGCTGCTACTGCTGCTATCATTATTCTCGGGGGGTCTTTTCGGACCCCCGAGTATAATGATTGGTGGCCTGGGAGAGGTAAGAAACACTACTTACTTACCTCTCCACGATCCAGGCAGGCTTCGGCCTAGTCGTCTGACATCTCATGACCCCGGCCTGCGTCCCGGGTCATGTCATTGAAGATGGACTACTTCGGAGGCCGACAGCGTAGGAGCCGGGAGATACATGAGTAACAGAGATTTTTTATGTTTTTCTCCCCTGGGTCTCTGATTATTATACTCTGGGGTCTGAAAAGACCCTAGAGTATAATAATTGTTTATTGGTGTCCAGAGAGACTCTGATAGACATTATTAGTTATCGGGGCTTGGACATTATTAGTTATCGGGGTGCCACTTGGAGGACATTATCACTTTTCTGGGGGGCGACTAGGGGACATTATTAGTTTTCAGGGGAGCCACTATTACTTGTCTGTGTGCCATTGGGGGACATTATCACTAGTCTGGAGGCCACAATTACTTGTCCCCAGACTGAAGAACATTATCATTTACCTGAAGTCCACTAGGGAGCATTTTTAAGTGCCTGGGGGCACTGGGAAGAAATGTTCGTTGTCTAAGGGCCACTGGGGAGCATTAGGAGGTATCTGAGGGCCACTGGGGGACATTATTATTTGCCTAGGAGACACTGAGGATATTATTACTTTTCTGAGGGTCCCGGAGGAGCATTAGTAGGTGTCTGTGAGCTACTGGAGAGCATTATTTGGTATCTGCGGCTACTGGGAAGAATTATTATGTGTCTGAGGGTCATTAGGGAGAAGGTACTGCGTGGTGGGCCACTGGAGAGCATGATACTAACATGGGGCCACTAAGGGAGCTTGGTGATAGTAAAAAGTGAATTTTTATATGTGATGGGTGGAAAGTATAGGATGGTGTAGCTTTGACAGTGCATTCACATGGTGCAGTTGTGACACAGTTTCGATTGCATCAAAACTGCAATAGAAAATGCATCCAGCTGAAATTTCAAAATCTGAGCTAAAAAACCTGTAGCTTTTTGTCTATGGGTAAAAATGATTTGGTAAGGGTGCCCTAAGGAAATTTTTTTCCCAGGGGTGCCCTGACTGAGTTATTCATTGTGTTAACAGACCTGCTGAAACCTGCACTTTGTTGTCGGTGACTTTTCAACGACATAGTACCGAGTAGTGACTCACCTCACTTTGCTGAATCCATATAACTTACAGAGTGCATAGCTGCAGTATACATGCTACAGTAAGTTTGTGCCTATATACTTTATGTACATGTTTATGTTTCTGAGTGTATACACATAGCACAGACAAGTTACTTATGTATCAGACACTGCTCTAATAACAGATAATGGAATTCATTCCTTCCACTGAGCACGGTCTCTTATGAGGATTACAATCCGGACCTACACTAGCACTCTGCGTGAAATTCAGCTCTGCTGCATCAGCCCACCTACAGAAAGTGCCTGCTAAAATAGGCTAATTGTGATTAGCTCAAGAAGGTGGCACAATAACAACTGAACGTCGCAGTGCTTGGCATCATCCCATGCCGTTTTGGTGAAGAACAGTTTAGAATTTCTTGCTATTTCACCTTCTACTTGAGAAATCAAAGATTAACTTATCCTTTATAAACAACTAGTAGAATACCCGTGGCTTCACTCGTGGAAAATATGTAAAATTGTTGGTTATGCTAAAGTAAAATTTTCAGTGTCACACAGAAATTGACATTTTCAGAGTTCTACGGTAAATCTTTTTTTCCCACTTAAAATTTTTATTATTTTGCCATTTTACTATGAACATTTTTATTGATTTTACATATTCAATACAGACAGTGGCGTAACTACTGAGGTAGCAGGGGTAGCAGCTGCCACAGGGCCTGGGACATTAAGGGCCCGGCGACAGCTACTACCCCTGCGTTTTTTTTCTTAATAGGCTGTTACCGGCTGGAGTTACTCCAGACAGTAACGGGCCCTATTTACTTAACGATCCTGGCAGTGGCCGGTATCGGTAAGTGATGCCGCGGGCCCCACAAACACTATTATTATACTCAGGGTTTTTTTCAGACCTCCCGAGTATAATGATTGGAGGCCCGGGAGAGATAAGTGAACATAACAAACACAGTTACTTACCTCTCCACGCTCCATACAGGCATCGGGCCTAGTTATATGATGTCCCTGACATCACTTGACCGGGACCTGCATCCCGGGTCATGTGATGTCCGTAGGTCAATAAAGATGGCCGACACCACCGAGGTCTGCAGCGGAGCTAAGGTAAGGTAAGTAAGAGAGCCTGCACATGGAGTTACGCTCTGCTCATTCTGAATGTAAAATTTGCTCAGAATGAGCGCGTAAAAACCAGATCCCATTGATTTCTATGGGTGCCAGCCAGTGTTGTAACTACCACCATAGCAGCAGAGGCAGCTGCCACAGGGCCCAGGACATTAAGGGCCTGGTGACAGAAGCTACCACTGCGGTTTTTTCTTTTTTCTTAATAGGCCGTTACCAGCTGGAGTTACTCCAGCCGGTAACGGGCCCTATTTACTTACCGATCCTGGCAGGGCTGGGATCGGTAAGTGACACCGCGGGCCCCACAAACACTATCATTATACTCGGAATAGATAGTGGCTGGTCTGCCTATGCACCTACATTTCATCTCATTCATCTGGTCTATCGTCTATCTAATCATTACCTGGGCAGAAAAAAAGAATCTATCCAATTTATTGTATGGACACATAGGCTACTTGAAATGCCATATGCTGCCTATATGTATGCAGTGCAGAGCATGTACTGTGCTGTGCACTACTCATCTAAGTTTTAGAGGCTCACCAGGGTTATTCACCTTTATCCCTGTGGGACAATCCCATCTTGGATATATTATAGTATGGTGGGAAATCTAGAACTATATGTAATATGTTTTTTCTGGATGCACAGTATACTGTACAGTGAAAAGCCTTTTACACTTAACAAGGTTGGCCACTTCTAGACTAATACAAACTAATCTTATTGTTTGTATAAAAAAAGTTGAACAATTTTTCAATATATTCTTTTATATCAATTTTTAATGGTTTTCTAGATGTCTGCTTGCTGTTATTCATTTGTCTTACTGCCAATGGATAACAATCAGTCCATAGTCATGAGATATACAGTCCATAGTCATGTGATATACAGTCCATTATCATGTGATATACAGTAATGGTCATGTGATGGACACACAGGTGCACAACTTGTTACAGTCACAGCACAGTAATCGGATGTCTGTGCACCACATGACCATGGACTGTATATCACATGACAATGGACTGTGTATCTCATGACAATGGACCATATATCACATAACAATGGTCTGCTTTTTCTCCATTGGATGTAAGGAGAATAAATGGCATCAAGCAGAGATCTAGAAAAGTGTAAGGAATTTATACAGAAAGTATATTGGAATAATTGTATAACTTTTTATTATACACACAATAACATTTATTTGCTGAAACTGGACAATGCCTTTAAAAATATAGGCATCCATACAGTCTAAAGGGATGCCTAACACTGGATAATGGTTGTGGCCTATCCTTAGGATAGATTATCACCTTGCACTCCCATCAAAACTTTAGCCTTTGTTCACATCTGCATCACAGGCTGCTTTCAGAGATTCTGTCAAATTTCACAGAAAAAAACAGATCTGCAGACAGTCCAAATAGAATTCAACACAGATGCTTTAGTCCAGGTCTGGGAGGAGATCCCTCAGGAGACCATCCGCAACCTCATCAGGAGCATGCCCAGGCTTTGTAGGGAGGTCATACAGGCACGTGGAGGCCGCACACACTACTGAGCCTCATTTGGACATGTTTTATGGACATTACATCAAACTTGGATCAGCCTGTAGTGTGTTTTTCCACTTTAATTTTGGGGGTGACTTCAAATCCAGGCCTCCATCCTATCCTACTAATATTATAAACGTGAAACAGCAAAAACAGCTGAACGGATTTGAATGAAACTCAGCACATAGATAGATTGTAACCTCGATTAAAATATAGGCTACTTTTTATCCCAGTAAATGACATGGTTTCATGACTGTTATGAATTTATGTTTACATACTATATTACACTGCTCCTGCCAGGTCTCAGGTCCCGGGGTTGTTATCTCTCTGTGTAAACACACGCTAACCCTCAGTGTACATGCATTTGTATATTATCTGATCTGCTCCAGGCACTGCTGACACGCTGACAGGGGCAATCACCTTTAATCCAAATTGGCAGTTTTTCAGTTTTAAACATGCTGGGAAAAAGAGAATCTAATTTGTCGCAAACAAGGGGAGCTATGAAGGTAGCCAGAAGTCACAGACTTCTCTTCAAGTGGAGCTGAGGGAGATAATCGATGCCAACAACACGCTCATTATGTGGCATCCCAGCGAGCTGCTGAGATGCTGGAACAATCCTGGGCACAGCGCAGGAAACGCGTTCAGAGACAGGGCAGCTTGACAGCTGTTGAAACACTGGAGCAGGTGGATCATCAACACCAACAATACGCTCATTATATGGCGTCCCAGCGAGCTGCTGAGATGCCTGAACAATCACAGACATGCTGTGAGGAACAAGTTCAGCAGCAGGACAGCTTAAGAGCTGTCAAAATGCCGGAGCAGGCAAACCATCGACGGCAGCAATTTGCTGAATATAGGCAGATCAAACCCTCCAACAACCCGCAGAAGAAGTCGTGGGCTAGTACTATATAAGAGACTGAAAGTAGCTTTTAGTTATTGTATCCCTAGTAACTAACCTCAGGGCTGGTACTATGGTGACAGCAAACAAGCAAGAAAATGGAAAGGCAGCTGTCAAGTCAGGCTATTCCACACCTCAGGCTACATTATTATACACTATATTGAATATTGTGATACTTTTTACCATTACATTTTGCTCCTGGTTCCTGCACAATCGCAGAAGCTTCTACAATTTGAGTCTCACCACAGTCTGGATACAACCAGGACACCTAATGGCTTTGCCGCACACTTCATATCTGCTGCTTTCACTGAGAGGCTGAATCTTATAATTGAGTTGATAGTACTGAAGGTCCCTGGTGGCTCCCAGTGTCACGTGTCCCATCAGAAGATATGAGCTGTGTGCTTACAGTCTTTTATCAATCCACAAACCAGCTGCAGATGCAGAGCATTGTGCATTATGTAATAAGAGGAAATTAGGTTGTTCTATCTAGAAGCGCAGAACATGGCAGCAGTGGAGCACTGACACCATGACGGGCACTTTTATTGGACTGTTCATCTATTTGCAACAGCATTCTGTCAACTTCTATTTTAATAAAACTCTATGACATACTACACATATATACTCTACTAGTCCTCATCACCTTGAAGAGAATAGCGGAAGATTTACTAACACTATCTAGAAGTTAGAAAGTGAAACGTTACAGTCTTAAAAGAGGGTCTGTCACCAAGGTGAAGCCCGGAAACACAGTTACAAAGGTCAGGCTAACCATAATGCCATTTTTCCCATCAAAATTCATTTTTCCGTTGCAAAATTAATTTATTCCACAATGTGTGAATGAGCAGTCTGGAATAGTGAGGGCAACTCTTCCAAAACCATTGCACATCTGTCTGCTGGAAGTGAACTGCAATCAGGGTTGGATTTGACAATTCTGCGACCCCATGCAAACAGCAACATACAGAATAATGGTCCCTTATAGCCCCACATAGTATAACACCCCTCAGTGTGTTTTATATTAGGTCACTATGTACTTTAAATAACCAGAGTCTACATATATAAATATGCAGGTTATATATACAAATGCATATTTTTGCATCTTATTTTTCTTTTTTTTTTAAATCTATTTAAGTTTACTATTATTTATAGATAAGGAGAGAAAAACAAGGTGGCGCTACTAAGTCGTAGAATTGGGTCAGGCATTTAGAGATTAAGTATACTGCGTGGTGGATATTTGCCAAATGCCTGTATAGGTTGTGCTCTAAAGTCCTAAGAAATAGTCCATAAACATGCAGAAAAAAGAGAGAAGATAAATGGGGGGCGCTCACCCAAGGCGTATAAAAATATGTCCTTTATTTCATCCTCAGTAAAAACAACACATCAGGAGAGAGGTATGTATAGGAAAACATGGTCGCCGCCATCTATTTTCTTTCTTTTTTTTTCTGCATTACTATTAGTTATATGAATGTATGTTCTAAATTCTGCTTGTGCTTTGCTTGCTGTATGTGCAGGAGGGTCCATTTAGTTTCTATTTATGCAAAATTATTTTCTTATGAAATGGATTTTTGTGTTTTTATGAACTAATAAAGTAAGTGTTTTTATTTTTGACCTTGTGGGGCTCTCAAATATCCAATTAGTTGGGGACCACTGCTGAGACTCCTGTATTGATAGCTGTGGTCCCTTCACTACTTACCAAGCACAGTGGCGTATATATCGTATAGTGGCTGTGCTTGGCATTTCAGCAAGAAAGAAGAAGGGCTCATGATTCTCATGATTTGCACGGCCCCAGTGATGACATATTTAACATCTATCATGAGGATGGCTGATCAATGTCCTTGCTGGCACATACCCTTTAAAGAAACGTCAATGCTCAGACCTGCAATATTTATCTATACAATAAAGATGAACCATAGGACATTTCTAATCCATTATAACTCAGTGTGCAGACTTATTCTGCAGAAAGCTACAATATGTCCTTATTTTTTTCTTAAGAATATTGAACGACTATGAACAATATTAATGTATTCTACATCGTAGGGTTTCAACATATCAAAGTCAGTCTGCAGCAGCTCTCCAAGTTAGCCAGCCATGCAAAGCAGACTTCCAGCAACCTCTTTGGAACAGCATTCTGTCAATTATATGTGTTTGATTAAATAACTCATTATAACAGATGGCCGTCTTAGCCCAGCCATGAACCAGCCACAATAAGGGACACATTCTGAGCCCTAGGAAGTAGAGCGTAATACACTGTAGACAACGTTTTACACAAATATTTGTATTTTTACTGCTAATGACCTCAAACTATTTTAATTCTTTTCCAAATAATTCGCTTGTTGATTTTTTTTCCCTCTGTGGATCCAAAATAATTGACACTCATTATACTTTGTGCCAAACATGGTTATAATTTGGCTCTTTACACATGGATTTAACCCTTTAAAGAAAAACTTTAGTAAAAAATAATGACGATTTTCATTTTCTAAATGTATACATTTAAAAACAAATGATGAACTATACTTCCAAAAATTAGTTCATTACCTTCCATATTTTTACCTTTTATAAGTCCTCTCACCATTGGTCTCCAATTGTTATCTTATGGTGGAGGGCATCAATGCAAATAGTATTATTATGTAATAGTAATATTAATAGTATTAATAGTAATAATTAATATTAATAGTAATAGCATGCTATTTGAGACATGACGACTACACGTGTAGGAGGAGAGTGGTGTATTGTTTATTCACACAGGGCATCTTGTATACACATAGAAAATAAATATATGACGATATATATATATACATACATATATATATATATATATATATATATATATATATATATATATTTACACTTATGAACAAAAAGGTAACAATATTTTGAACTTTTGACTTTCAGGCTCCACATCTCACCATCCACTACAGATTCCAGCTACGGTATATATATAGTGAGAAGATGGCAGGCATAGTGCTGGAGTCACAATATATCTCCCCCAAGTTTCTGACATAAGTGTGGTCTAGGGTGGGGTCTTGTGTAGGCCTCATCTCAGGTGTGGCTCATAGGCTCATTACTGCGCCATAAAAGACTGCAAAGCCTGCACTTCAGGGCAGATCCTGGGAGCGAGAGGAGTCGCCTGGGTCTGTCCTGAGAGACTGGTGAGACCTAACTACATTATCTATTTGTTGGTGTGGCAGGTAGTAAGCTGCACGTACAGTTACCTTTGTTCTGTTTAGTTAGTGCTGGGATGAGCAGGTTTTTGTTTCACATTTTTGTACCTGAAGTGAAGGTTTATTTTATTTTGATACTTTTTCAAATAAATTTGTTTGTACCAGATATTATGTCACTGTTTCTGGCTACCGAGCTCCCTTCTCCAATATATATATATATATATATATATATATATATATATATATATATACAGTCCTATGAAAAAGTTTGGGCACCCCTATTAATCTTAATCATTTTTTGTTCTAAATATTTTGGTGTTTGCAACAGCCATTTCAGTTTGATATATCTAATAACTGATGGACACAGTAATATTTCAGGATTGAAATGAGGTTTATTGTACTAACAGAAAATGTGCAATATGCATTAAACCAAAATTTGACCGGTGCAAAAGTATGGGCACCCTTATCATTTTATTGATTTGAATTCCCCTAACTACTTTTTACTGACTTACTGAAGCACAAAATTGGTTTTGTAACCTCAGTGAGCTTTGAACTTCATAGCCAGATGTATCCAATCATAAGAAAAGGTATTTAAGGTGGCCAATTGCAAGTTGATCTCCTATTTGAATCTCCTCTGAAGAGTGGCATCATGGGCTACTCAAAACAACTCTCAAATGATCTGAAAACAAAGATTGTTCAACATAGTTGTTCAGGGGAAGGATACAAAAAGTTGTCTCAGAGATTTAACCTGTCAGTTTCCACTGTGAGGAACATAGTAAGGAAATGGAAGACCACAGGGACAGTTCTTGTTAAGCCCAGAAGTGGCAGGCCAAGAAAAATATCAGAAAGGCAGAGAAGAAGAATGGTGAGAACAGTCAAGGACAATCCACAGACCACCTCCAAAGAGCTGCAGCATCATCTTGCTGCAGATGGTGTCACTGTGCATCGGTCAACTATACAGCGCACTTTGCACAAATAGAAGCTGTATGGGAGAGTGATGAGAAAGAAGCCGTTTCTGCACGTACGCCACAAATAGAGTTGCCTGAGGTATGAAAAAGCACATTTGGACAAGGCAGCTTCATTTTGGAAACAAAAATTGAGTTGTTTGGTTATAAAAAAAAGGCGTTATGCATGGCGTCCAAAAAGAAACAGCATTCCAAGATAAACACATGCTACCCACTGTAAAATTTGGTGGAGGTTCCATCATGCTTTGGGGCTGTGTGGCCAATGCCGGCATCGGGAATCTTGTTAAAGTTGAGGGTCGCATGGATTCCACTCAGTATCAGCAGATTCTTGAGAATAATGTTCAAGAATCAGTGACAAAGTTGAAGTTACGCCGGGGATGGATATTTCAGCAAGACAATGATCCAAAACACCGCTCCAAATCCTCAGGCATTCATGCAGAGGAACAATTACAATGTTCTGGAATGGCCATCCCAGTCCCCAGACCTGAATATCATTGAACATCTGTGGGATGATTTGAAGCGGGCTGTCCATGCTCGGCGACCATCTAACTTAACTGAACTTGAATTGTTTGTCCAAAATACCTTTATCCAGGATCCAGGAACTGATTAAAAGCTACAGGAAGCGACTAGAGGCTGTTATCTTTGCAAAAGGAGGATGTACTAAATATTAATGTCACTTTTCTGTTGAGGTGCCCATACTTTTGCACCGGTCAAATTTTGGTTTAATGCATATTGCGCATTTTCTGTTAGTACAATAAACCTCATTTCAATCCTGAAATATTACTGTGTCCATCAGTTATTAGATATATCAAACTGAAATGGCTGTTGCAAACACCAAAATATTTAGTATTTTGGTGTTTGCAAAATTTCATAGGACTGTATATATATATATATATATATATATATATATATATATATATATATATATATTATTAAAACCTCTACAGAAGACCAATTCTTTGAGAAGACCACCCTCTTAAATTAAAGATGAGAAAAAAATCAATATTTTCAGTGATGAATTTTAATTCCATTTTAAGCTACTTCTCTACCTCCTTATCTAACAATACCACTTTTCTGAGCAAATGTTTCAGTGGGAATATCCTAGAAAAGACCACATATTGCACTTACACACACTGTTAGACCAATATGGACACAGCTCTGTGCTGTGCCGCATCACTAAACTACAGCAAGCAAGAGACTTGTAAGAGATATTAGCAGTTAAAATTAACAAGCATCACACTGGAGCTGAGAAACAATGTCACAATGAAATCTATCACTGAGGTGCCCAGCACACATGCCAACAATCCTAATAATGCCAGGGCAAACTTGGGAACTGGGTCACAAAAAGGGGTGAGTTGTATGTATACCCAGTCAAAAATGGGCAAATCAGAAAAGGGCACCACTCAGATTTCCACCAATCAGAGAGCAGCACTAGGTATAAATAGCAGCCAGCACTGCCTATTATTCTAGTCATTTTTGGTTATTGTTTTGTAGGGTAGCCATTCTGTGCCTTATTAACTAGTCTCATATAGAAGACAGCAGGATGAGTAAAACAGACCTGAAGTTTCTAGCTGACAGTATTAATCACTTTCTGAGGAAAGGGAATTATGCCAAACACTTCTGTGCTAATGCTCCAGTATTCCTGGCTGCTGTGATGGAGTATTTGACTAAAGAGATCTTGTTCTTGGCAGGGTATGAATCTCGGGCGTGGAGCTGTTACCATATCACACCCCATAACTTACAGCTGGTAATGCATCAGGCTGTGGAACTGGTTGAACTGTTTAAAAATGTCACCCATGTGCCAATCTGGGATGTATACCAAGGTGTAATCCAGGTACTGCCACCTGCAGACTTCTAAATGTCTCTCTCACATATGTTAGTCTTAGAGATTAGTCACAGGCTAGTTGAAAGTGGCATTTTATACCAGCTTTGCACTTTTCAAAAAGTAGGCGGGGCCAACACCCTGTGTCATATTGGCTAACTTATATGTCACTTTTGCATAAATGATGTCAGAAATCTACATCATTTATGAGCTGGTGTAGATTTCTGCAGAGTTGCATGGCTTAGTAGAGGCAGGTCCAGCATTATGGGGGTGCAAACTTGGCAATTACCTAGAGCCCCGTACATTAAGGGGCCCCCTGGCTTTAGAACCTTTATTGGTATTTAGATTCTCCTCCATCAGTGTGTACAGACAGCTGTATGGCTCTAGTCCCTAGCCACTCTTCCACTGTACACTTCATTGCTTTACTTATCTATCTATCTATCTATCTATCTATCTATCTATCTATCTATCTATCTATCTATCTATCTATCTATCTATCTTAGAGCAGCACGGTGTCAAAAAGACTTGTAAAGAACATCAGGGAGGAAAAAAAACCAAACAATATTACATTGGAAACACCATGTCATGGCCAATGTAGCCTGCCACCGAGGTGCTCAGCAGCAGTCCCAATTTTGTCAGGACAGTTTTGGGAACTGAGTTACAAGTTTTATGTATACCCAGCCCAAAATAGGCATTATTGGGGCAATCCCAGGTGGGCTTTAAAGTTCAGATATTGGCCCAGGAAATGTCAGCAAGGTTTGCAATGTGGGTGGAAATAAAAAGGGTTGTCATGTAGAGATGAGCGAACAGTGTTCTATCGAACACATGTTCGATCGGATATCAGGGTGTTCGCCATGTTTGAATCGAATCGAACACCGCGTGGTAAAGTGCGCCAAAATTCGATTCCCCTCCCACCTTCCCTGGCGCCTTTTTTGCACCAATAACAGCGCAGGGGAGGTGGGACAGGAACTACGACACCGGGGGCATTGAAAAAAATTGGAAAAAGTCATTGGCTGCCGAAATCAGGTGACCTCCATTTTAGACGAATAGTGGATTTCAAATCCGGGTCATATGAGAATGTGAACTTTGTGACTATGAGACAGGGATAGCTGTACAGGCAGGGATAGCTAGGGATAACCTTTATTTAGGGGGGAATGTTATTAAAAATAACTTTTTGGGGCTCTATCGGGTGTGTAATTGTGATTTTTGTGAGATAAACTTTTTCCCATAGGGATGCATTAGCCAGCGCTGATTGGCCAGAGTACGGAACTCGACCAATCAGCGCTGGCTCTGCTGGAGGAGGCGGAGACTAAGATCGCTCCACACCAGTCTCCATTCAGGTCCGACCTTAGACTCCGCCTCCTCCAGCAGAGCCAGCGCTGATTGGCCGAATTCCGTACTCTGGCCAATCAGCACTGGCTAATGCATTGTATTGGCGTGATGAAGCAGTGCTGAATGT